>NC_067429.1:24323335-24626744 GCF_009764475.1 Pristis pectinata | reverse complement strand
GTTAGTTGCGAGATTGCTAGGCTCTCTCTGGCATGCTGTTCAATCAAATTTCAAAACCAAGATGGATTGAATTTTGTTTGACAGGGTTGCCTCGTGGCGATATGTGAAAATGAGTGTATGAAGCTTAGATGCAGAGTAGTTAAGGAGTAATTGAATGATGGGAAGGACTCACAGGGCTAAAGACTATTACTGCTGAGTTGGTTAAATATCCGGAAAACCTTGCTCCCAAGATAAATGTTCCTAATACTTAAGGTGAGAGAGGTGAAGTTCAAAGGAGATGTGTGGAGCAAGTATTTTTTTTACACAGTGGGAGGTCCTGGAGTGTACTGCCAGGGCTGGTGGTGGAAGCAGACATGATGGTGGCATTTAAGAGGCATCTGGATGGGCAGCTGAACATTGGGGGGGGATATAGACTTTGTGCAGGCAGATGGGATTAGTGTGATTTGACATCATGGTGCACACAGATGTTGTGGACTGAAGGGCCTGTTCCTGCTCTATGCTGTTCTATGTTCTATGTTTAGTTCCATTCACTCTTGGTGTAATGGGCCTGGAGAAATCTTGGAGCACCTCTCACGAGAGATTAAATAGGCTGACCAAGAAGGGGAAAAATGACATGAGCTCCTTATTCCAGAAATAGGGAAAAGGGAATGAAAGAAACTGCTTTCTTGCTCCCGTCCAGCCATTCACATTGTATATCCTGCATATTTGAATGATGAATGAAATCTGGCTTGATGCTGTAGTAATAGGAGCTCTGATCAAATAGTCTGCATTTAATCCTAAAATATGAAGTAGGGCGGGGAGTCTTTGGGGAGAGAAAGAAACATGTCTTTAAAGTGCTTTTTTTTTAAAAGATCTTTTGGGTCTTCTAAATGTGCTGTACAATTATGAACGTGCAAACAATTAGGAACAGGTATGGGTCACGTGGTCCCTGGAGCTTATTCAGTAAGGTCGTAGCTAATCGGATCATAACCTCAACTCTACATTCGTCCTACCCCCAGTAATTTATCACCCCTTGTTTATCAAGATTCCATCTATCTCCGCCTTAAAAATATTCAAAGACTCTGCTTCCACTGCCCTGTGAGGAAGAGAGTTCTAAAGACTCTAGGTCCTCAGAGAAAAAGATCTATCATGCATGGGCTACCCCTTATTTTTCAACAGTGCATCCCTAACTCTAGCTTCACCCATGAGAGGAAGCATTGCTGAAGAAATGGACACTAAGACATACTTGCATTAGGAGAAAGACTACCTGGGAGTGTGCCAGTGGGCTGGTGACGGGGAAGGAGTGATTCAACAGCAAGAATTGGCAACTGCAGACAGAGGGAAGGGCTTTGCCTACTACTAATGGATGATAACGTTACTCCTTTAAATTCTTTAATCTAAATACTGCATGTGTCACTGAATACTTTTTTTCCTTGGGTTCTGCAGAGGAAGGGATCAAATGAAGAACGTCTAAGCCTCCTGGATTTGCATTTAGGCATGATTTACCCCCTTGACCTGCAGGAACTCCATTGCTGTGCCAAAATGCCCCTTCTTGCTTTCATTTTGAGATTTAATACATTTTATTTTCTCATCTTTGATTAAGCTGTAACTTGATGGCAATATGCAGGATATACAATGTGAATGGCTGGACGGGAGCAAGAAAACAATTTCTTTCATTCCCTTTTCCCTATTTCTGGAATAAGGAGCTCATGTCATTTTCCCCTTCTTGGTCAGCCTATTTAATCTCTCGTGAGAGGTGCTCCAAGACTTCTCCCGGCCCATTACACCAAGAGTGATTAACTCTAGTTTTTTTAAAACAAAAAGCAGCTGGTTACCTTCAGCTAGCCAGCATCTGCCACAGTTGTGTTCTCCATCTACGTGAAAGACCATTGAAACTAGGAGGTGTTAGTTATTACATGCTACAGCAGTCAGGGATCCAAATGAACAAGTAACCCCATGAAGGGAGGATGACTCATCCTCTTATTTCTAGCATCTGAGAAAACCTATTTGGAAAGAAAGAAAACGGTTGGGAATTTGCTGGAGACGCATCCTGCCTGTTCAGAGCAATAAAACATTTTTTAGGTTTGCAGGAAATAATAATTCCTCCTTCCAGTTTTCCTCTTTATTCTTCACTGAAATCCCTGACTCATGCAGTTCTCCCAGTATGTCGTCTGAACTCCCTACATGTTCATTTGTTGCTGAGTCACTCTTGTTTTTCCCTTCCTTTTCTCTCCATTCCCTTGAGGACTGCTCTGATTCTAATACCTACCAGTCCCTCTCTCATCCACTTTTCTCGTCCCTAACCACAACATAGCTTTGCTTCTGCTGCCCAGAGTTTGGATTCTTCCCCTGCCTCCACCCCAGGAAAAACCATGTCTTCCCCCATGCACCCCTCACTTTCCATATGTCACAGTTCTTCACCTGTATCCCTACGTGCCTCTCCCTCACTTACCTCACCATTCAGTGCCTCTGTGAGCCTCCTACCCATTCAGCTCACCCCACTTACCATTGTCCCCTTGAGCACATCTCTTTTTTTTCCATCACAGCCCCCCTTTTCATCTCCTTTCAGAGCTACCCACCTTCTACACTCTCAAGCCTATTTCCACTAAACTACTGACGACCCAACTTTGCTCTCCCTCATGTTAACTGCTATTGTCAATAACGCCCCCTTCTTGAGTATCGTCACCTTCCTTTTTTGAAATTTCCACTATAACAGTGAAAGCCTAATCTGTTTGCATGCGCATTCCCACAGAGGAGATTGAACACAGGCTCTGTTTTCCCATTGTCTAGCCCAGAGATTTTGAAGCTCATTGAGAACTAGCCCACCTCAGCTCAGAGTGGCCATTTCATCACAGGTTCTGGAATCAAGCCCTGGGACATCGCTAGGTCTGTGTGTTCCAAAGCTACACTTGGCAGTAGACTTGGATACATCAGGGGAGTCTGGAGTAAGTTTTGCCATATGAAGAAAGTTTATGCTCAGCATAAAACTGCCTTGTATATTACAATTAGGAGGAATGTGCTTTGAACAAATGGGTCCCCACTGCACATTAAAGAGTCTGAAATATTAAGTGCAGTTATTCTTTAAAACTTTAGGCTACACTGCACCATCAATTCACAATCATTCACAATAAATAGAAAAGGTTTATCTTCCATTTGATTAGAAATTATCTTGTTTTTCTATGATTGGACAATTCGATTTCATGATTTTTTTTCTTGCTGCTTGGCAATGCTCAGTAGAATTGCTAATTTAAAAATAGAGTAAAATTGCATCATAAAACAACTGGAAAACAGTATGCTCCCACTTTCAAGTCGCTCCCACTAACAAAAGAGATGATGCTTGTTCTAGAAACATAATGTTGGAAAGATCTTAAACTAATGTTAAACTACAAATGGAAAGTTGGTCAAATTCTAAGGGGGCTTGAGAATGAGAACCAGGAAGTCTTTTTGCATCTGTGAATGTTTAAGTGAGATGACAGCAGGAGTAGCTTAGTATTTTTGGTCTCTCTTATTCAAGGAAGAATATATTTGCCTTCTAAAGCTGATGCAGTAACAGTTTACTAGAGTTTTTTTTTTGTTAGGATAGCAGAGTTAATTTAGGAGGAAAGATTGGACAGACAAGGCCTCTACTCTCTAAAGTTCAGAAGAGACAATATCATTGAAACAAATAAGATTCAGGGGAGGCTTGACAGGGTAGATGCTGAGAGGCTATAGCCTTGGTGGGGGAGTCTAGAACTAGAGGGTGCAGTTTCAGGGTGAGATTTTTGACCACTAAAGATCGAGATGGGGAATTTCCTCTTTCAGTTGAATTTTTTTTTAAATTTCTACCCCAGAGCAGTGGATGCTGAATCATGAAGTGTTGGAGATTAAGGCAGATTTTTAGATTACAGGAGGATGTTAGGTTGTGGGAATCAGACCAAAGTATAAATCAGCTGTGATTTTATTAGCTAAGTGGACTACATGGCATATTCCTGCTTCCTGATCTTGTGTAACTAACAGTCGCTGTGATGCACATTCCTTCAGCATGTGCACAATCCTGGAACTATGCCAATGCAAAGGAGTCCAATGCAAGGATCTCGACCTGAAATGTCAACTGACCATTTCCCTCTGCAGCTGTTGACTGATCTGAGTTCCTCCAGCAGCTCAACTTTTTTTGTTTTGCTTTAAGTATCTGCAGTCTTTTGTGTCTCCAGTGCAAAGGAAAGCTGGAACTCCTAATTCCTGATTCTGTGTGATTCAATTGTTCTGGTAAGGTATCATAAGAACAGGAATTCAATACCTGATCCAGAATAAAGAAAGGGTGTCTGTTACGCATGGGAATCAAGTTAATACTGACCACCATTGCCAATCATTTAAATTGACAGACAAAAAAATGAGGCTTTGATGTCCTTCTGATTTACCAGGACCACTGGTCCCTGCTAGTGCCACTCTAAGCTGGGCTAGTAGTTCCATAAATCATCCCTCAGTTCAGAAGGAATCTCAAGGCACTGGTCAAGTACCAACAATCCTGTCCCTGCAAAATCTTCTAAATCCTCTACATTCATTGGCAGCCAATGTCAGTGTCTCCTCCCACGTCAACGTCCCCAGCACTGAGACACTAATCACTCTCAGTTGTCTACCAGGTGCAGGTCACCTCATTCTGGCCTGACACCAGACTCCTAAAGCAGGCACTTTATTCTAAGTTCTGTCATTGGAGGAGATTACCAGGTGGCAGGGAAAAATATTCAAAGATGGCTCAAAGCAACATCCCCTGTGAACCTCCTGGAGATATCAAGGTGGAGAAAAGGGATTCAGGATGGTATGGAGAACCTTGAGCCCATGCATTGGAGCACACAGAAGCCCTGCATAGACAGTGAAAGAAGTGCCGACCACCTCACATGTTACCCACCCACTATGCCACCCACTATGTCAACCACTTCATGCTTCTCCTGTGGAAGAGTCTGCTCTTCTCACATTGCCCAAATTTGCTACTTCAGAACCTACAGAGCTTCAAAAGGGTTCCAGATATATACAAAGGAGTAAATTACAGGTATGTGCAAGTCGCATGCCATTGATCGTGTACTATTGCATTATCATATAATGGCTTAGCATGTGGTATGGAATCAGTGGATGCAAACCTGGATATCTGAGGACTGGGTGTTGGTGTTTGCTGAGTTAGTTCAGTCAATTGAATTAAATACAACCGTGCTAAAGATGTTCAATTAGGATGTCTACTATGCTTTAAAAGGCTGCTGACATTCATTGCAACAGAAACATGTTTTATAGGGAGGAATAACCATGTCAGTGGTGCTTCAAATTAACTCCATTCAGGATCTTCACTGGAGAAGGAATAAATTGGGAAAGTATATTTGGTGCTTATTTACTAGCATTTGGAAGAAATTGTTCTTCAGGATTAATTTCTGAAGAATAACTGGATCAGGAACACTACTGGTAGACCACCAAAGGATCCAATGGAAAGGAAAATCACTGCTGTGTCCATTGGGTGGTTGAGCCAACATTACCCAATTTAAACTACTACTAAAAGTTAAATTTACCCCCACCCACCCCCCAAACATGCTAGCATACTTTATCCAAAAGGCAGATGAGCCCAACATATTCAAATATTGAGTTTCCAAGAAGGATAATGGGAAAGAAAGAATGTAACTTTTATGGACTAATGGTGTGTGGACAAAATATATTCCTCTTAGGATGCCATCCTTTCGAAGGTTGTATCATGTCACTTTCCACAGGTGATCATTGCAACAGTGTTTGGGGGCGGAAGGATTATTTAAAAGATATTAATTGTCAGTATGCCTGTGGGTTCCGTAAACAATTTCCTGATTGAAGTAACTTTGTTCATAAATACATTATTTTTTGGTACCATTGAGAGTGAACAAGGATGATAATGAGACAGAAGTGACATTGGATGAAATTAAGGCTCAACGTGTAAAGTTCATAACCAGAATACAGACCAATAGACTTGATCCCTCCTAACCAAGGTAATATGTCTATGTGTGTTGAGTGACACTGTACAGTGTGATTCAGTTGAAAGAGTACATGATGGAATAAATGAAGTCACCTGAGCTACTGAATTTGCAGGCAAGTAACCTGCCTGAAGAAAGGAGATGGAGAGAGGAAGAATTTGCATTCTATATTGAGCTGGATATGACAGATAAATAAGGGTAGACTATTGTAAAGAAGTTGTTCATCTCTTTGGTCACGAGAGGAAAGATTTGTTCAAAATCGTAAAGCCCTTTAATGAGACCCTGGAGAATGCATTAAGTGTATTATAAGCACATTGCAATCAACCAAGAAAAAACATTTGACTGTTATTGATTCTTTCCACAAAACCAGGCGTGAAGAGAATTCTTTGATCATTTTTTTTAAATGGAGCTAAGGTTGTAATCGGGTAATTATAATTTCACAGATTTAAAGGACTCCCTTTTCAGGGATCAGATTATTTGTGGAATCTGGGAGTTCAGCTGAAATAAATGGAACAGAATTAACTCTAGACAACTGCAAACATAATGTAAAGTTGCAGAGATATCCAAAGCTCAACACAATGTGTTGTGTGACCAACAGAAGGATGTATATACGGTGAAGTAAGAGACAAAAAAAAAACAAAGGAGAAAATGCTGCCAGTGCGATTTAGTATTTTGGATGATAACATGAACAGATGAGAAACAAATGCCTTGAATGTGGGGGGAAATGTGCATCATGTGGGTAGATCATTTATCCAAACACTATACAATGAAGAGGATATTGAAAGTCCAAAGTCCATGTAGTGGATGAGATGAGCTGTGCCAGGACAGTGATAGAATCTGATTCAATGTATCAGTGGAAGGAACACCCACTAGATGTAGCTATGCCATGATATTGGTGCAAGAGCAACCAATGGCTTTTCAACATGGCTCTGGAAAAATGTCTAATATCCTTCAGAAGCAAATTATCAACCTCAAGGCAGTGCAGTTGAAGCTAATGAGTCACGTGCTGTCAAAGTAGAGCAAGAATACACTGGAGGATGCTCTCCGGTGCTGAACCCAAAGAATCAAGACAGCTATGATGTGGAATTCACTACAATAGACCAGAATGATGTCACACTCATAGCTGGAAGGACTAATGGTCAACAGGTGGGACTAGTAAAGGTAAATATTGACAAAAACTTGATTTATTCAATGCAAGTGATCACTCATTCATTCATTGAACATACAGATGCCCCATGAAACAGGGAAACTGGAAGGAAAATACCCTTTCGTCATTTGAGAGGAAGCAGCCACCAGTTCCATTGGCTCTCAAGAAGAAACTTGAAGCAGACTGGAGAGACTGGCTAAAGCAAAGATCGTAACTCTTCAGATCTGTTGAACCCTTCTGGTATCCAGCATAGTGGAGCAAGCTGAGAATCTGCCTCAACTCAAAAATCTCCGCAGAGCTCTGAGAGGGCCACTATACTATGAAAATGATTGAAGATGCTTTGCCTGACATGAGTAAAGGAAAAGCTTACAATGTAAGGAATGACTTGATAGAGCAATACACTTGATGCTGGAGGAACTCAGTGGGTCAGGCAGCATCTACGGAGAGATGCTGTTTTGGGTCGAGACCCTTCATCTTGTGTGTTGCTCCAGGTTCCAGCATCTGCCATCTTGTATGTTTCCAATGGCTTGACACAGCCTGATGGGGAGAGTTTGTATCTAACTCATTTCAACATGCCATTGGAAAAGACTGCCATTTGAAGTCCACACAGCACCAGAGGAATTAGCGAAGTCTGATGTTGAGCTTGAAGGTCTCTGTGGGATAAAAACCATAGCTGCTGATGTATTGGTGCTTGGAGGAGAAACAGTGGAAGACGCAGAGTTAGACAATGAGCAGATGGAAGGAGAAGCAGCTGAAGTTGAACAAGCAAAAACTGAAGTTCAAAGTGAAGGCATTCTTCTGTGTTACTTGATCACTAGCGATGTCTGGTTAGGTCCTGTAAAATTCATTGCCGGTGAAGACAGTGTGGAGTCCATTAGCTGTTGCAGATTGTGTGGCATTTGTCAACTATTGGAGCAAATTCCTGCCCATTCTGAGGGAGATGTCTGAACCACACAGAAGCTGAGCAAGGAGAATGTGAGATGATGTTGGTTGGGCAAGCAGTTAAATTAATCTAGGAGACCACCACAGTAGAGCCTGCACTGCAATAACTAAAGAATGAACTAACACCATAGGCATTTATGTCAGAATAGGGTCCCCGAGCAATGATCTTGCAACAGTCAGCCGATAGCATATGCAAACCGAGCTCTCAGATACATGGATCTTCTTGAATGTTCTCCTCAGTAGCAGTAAGCACTTATTGCCATAAGAACACATTTTCTAAAATCTGTTCATGGAAATAATCTGTTATCCTTACCCAGTGTAGCTGATTTAATTCTAGACCCACCAATAAAATTGACTATTAACTGTTTCTTCAATTCACAGGCAATTAAGAATGGATGTTACACACCAGTATTACCAATGACATCCATGAACAAAGTTATTAATAAAAAAACTACATTTATAAAGTGTTTATTTCCCTGCTTAAGGTATAGGTGCTAAACAACTATTTTTATTCTTTCACTAATGTTGTATATGTGGACTCCTTCAGAAAATGTGCAAGTACTTTTTGTCTATAATTTTCAGAGCTTAGTGGGCCAATCAGGATCTGATACATGAGCTATTGCATCAGACCAACATATGTGACAATCTCTCCTGTTGAATCTGTAATTCTCCAACATTGGATTCTGCCTGAATAAATGGATCATCTCATTGAGCTAAGTACAGATGTGCAAACCCATTTACCACCATTTCTGATGCAATTGTTTGCTGAAATTGAGAAGTTTCCTGGTTATATAAAAGTTGGAAAGGTGATACAAACACTGATACACTCAGGAGTTCACACACTAAAGAAAGCTAAATATTCCGGCAAATTTCTTTTTTGTGTATAAGGAACTCAGTTGTGGATAGCTGGTCTCTCGGTGCTAATTATTTGCAAGATAGAAACAAGGATAAACAGTTCTGTTCATAGGAGAATATTTGATTAAATGTTTATTTTGCATGTGGGACATGACTAACAAACACATCTGTTTGTACATATCACACAATATTGAACAAATTATGTTGCCTCAAAAGCAAGTGGGGAAAATATAATTAGACCAAATTAGTTAAATTGGTTTGTGTGGCATTGTGTTTTTAAATGTTATGCAACTTCAATGTTTTTTTGGTAAATCACAACACAATGGTCATTCTGTGAGAATCGTGCAGTTTTGCAGAATTCAACTTGTGCTTCTAGTCATGGTTTACACGTCTGCAAGTCAAATGTTCAGCTGGTAATGCACATTAGAGTGACATCATCCATTGTGCAATGCCCATTGTAGTATTGCCAGCTGAAATTGGACAGTGTTTCTGTTTCAATAAAGGCTTTGGCCACTTGCAGAGAGCTCTAATTTATTGTGTTCTGTCCCCTGCAGCTGCAGCATTTAAAGGGCAACCCAGATATCTGAAACTTCTATAGTCTGAAGTGGGCATCTCTGGAAGCTGGCTGGAACATCAAGGGTGCTGCACATTTCCACTCCAAAATCCCATGGGTTCTTCTCTACCACTGGAGATGATGTACAGATTGGTGCTGTAGGACAGATGTTAAAGGCAGGGCAATTATTCTTTGGAGACCCAAATGAAGGAAGGGAAGAAGGGATCATGTCTGCAGACCATAATGCTTGGTGTTTGTGGATCTACGCTCCTGTGTCCATCTCTCCAAAGAGTAATGTGTCCAGAGAATTTGGGAATCAGTGATGACAGAACTATGACCTGCTGTGGAGAGAGCTCAGCCATGTGTCTGAGTGTGGATAGCTCTCCCTGTGGAAATCAAGGTCACTATGGCCCTGAAGTTCCTAGTCTCTGGATCATTTGGATGGTAATACCCAAGATAAGCCATGTAGCCCACTACAGAGTCAAGGAAGGTTGTTGATGAGAAAAGGCTGTTGTCTTTTTTCAGAGCAGAGACCATCATGTAGTTTAGTGAATAATAGACCACATGAGTCTTCAGTTAATGAGCAGTGTTTCCAAGGGATTTGAAATTCCCAGGATTCTTGACTCCTTTCAGGAGTGCTGGGGATTCCAAAGTTAGTCTTTGACTAAAAAAAATTTCTTCATTAGGAGCAGATTAGAAATGATCAGTGTTAAAATCAAGTCTGTTTCTAGATTTTGAAATCAGATGTTAATAAATGTATACATTATTCATGGCGCCAGAGGTGGTGCCAAGGCTGAAAAACCCCAGAATCTGCAGGTGTACAGCAGAGTAAATTTTATCCCAATCTGATGATTTTTTTCAAACTTAATGAATGGATGAGGTGAATCAATGGGGGGAAAGTAGAACAAATTCTAAAAATGACACAGGCTCCTTGATGATGCGGCATCACAGCTAAGTCAGGTCACTTACTCACCCAGTGTCAAGCAAATGCACTTTCCAGCTACGACTATTGCCTAACAATTAAGGGCGGATACCATGACTTTTCTTCTCTCACCTCGTGGCTTTGCATCACAGCTGCTGTCAACTCAGCTGAGCAGTTTTCTTATTGCAGCCTCAGGAGTGATTCAGGAAAACTTCCTGTTTTAGAGCACAGGAAGCAAACAAACCAGGGGAAGAGCTCGTAATACTGGTTTCAGACCAAAATGCTTTAATGCAACTGTTCAACTAAAGTAACAATTAATTCTAGACTGTTTCTATTTCAACAAAAATATAAACATTTTCTTATGGTACAGGAGATTTGAGAAAATTAATCAGCCTGCCTTCTTGAATTCACAGCTACATTTAGTTCCACATTTAGAACTACATCCATATGTAGCCTCACACCTATGTTAATTCAGGAAGAACTGATTGGTTACTCTTACAGCAGCACCTTAACATGGGGAATAGTTTGGTTATTTAATGATGTGGAATATCATATTAAAAATTCAATTGTGCACTTAAAATGAACATAACATAAATAACCAAATGATATATTTGACTGGGTTGTGGTGATTTTTTTTTTAAACCAGTGGTTCCAATTGGAATTGCTAGCATTCAGCTACTAAAATCCAAGTCCCAAACTTCCCAAAGCACAGAAACCAGGCCAACACAAGCTGGCCAATAATGATTCACCATTTTGTAGTCAATCCAGCATAAAAGCTCCCACTGTGTGGAGCCCTGAGTACATGTCCTGCTTGCATTGTTCAGTGGTTTTCTTGGTTCAGAGTCAGAAAATTTAAATCCAGTCCAATGATTTGAACACAATTTAGATTGCCAAGAAAACACAATACTGAAGGAGTGCTGTAGTGTTGGGTATCATCTTCCAAATGAAACATTAAACTGAAGTTCTGGCTACACTTCTTGATGGATGTAAAAAAATCCACTGGCATCATTTCCAAGAACAGGCAGTTCTCCCTCATGTCCTGGCTGATATTTGTCTCCTTGTTCAGTGCATCATCACAATGGTGTTTGTGAGAATTTTATGCAAATCGGCTGCCGCTCTTCCTACATAAAAAAAGTTACAGCATAGTTGGTAGCCATTCAGCCCATCTGTGTTTGTGCTAGTTGAAATGGAGATACCCAGCCAAATCTAACCCCTCCTTCCAGCAGAGTCTGTAGCCTGCAGGATATTGCTCTTTACACATCCAACAAGGTGGGGAGGGGGTGGGTGGTTCTACCTCTAGCAACCATTCAGGAATGAGTTCCAGAGGCTCAACACCCTCTGGATGAAAGGCCCTTCCCTCATCTCGCTCATCCTCCTACCAATTGCTTTAAATTCATAGCCCTGATTCCCTTCAACTATTTGGTTTTTGAACCAACCTGCACAATGCTAATCATTACCTCAGTTTGGCAAACCATGGCCACTTTGACTACTTTGTATGACAATGGACCTTTTTTGTTCCAATTGTGTTCTTTCTTGTATAATTTGTTTTTCTTGTGAATTGGGTCTCTAATGCAATTTGACTGTGGTGCTGCTGCAAGATATTCATTGCACCTGTACATGTACAACTTTGACTTCTGAACCCTGAAAGGGTCCATCCTATTTTCCTTTTCTGTGTCACTTGTAATTTTCTATGCCATAGTTAAGTCTCCATTGGCTTCCTGTGTTTCAAAGCTTATCTAATCTTTCCTCATAGCTACCATTCTCCAGTCTTGGTGAAATCCTCAAACTTCCTCTACCTTCTCCTATACAATCACATCTTTGCTGTAATGTGGTGGCCAAAAATGTATGCTGTTCCCTGACTAATGTTAAATATATTTCTAGCAGAACTCCCTTGAACTGGAAAGGATGCAGAGAAGATTTACAAGGATGTTGCTGGGACTTGAGGGTCTGAGTTATGGAGAGAGGTTGAGCAGGTTGGGACATTAGAGCATAAGAGAATGAGGGGTGATCTTACAGAGGTGTATATAATCATGAAGGGCATTGATAGGGTGACTGCACTGTCTTTTTCCCAGTGTTGGGGAATCAAGAACTTGAGGATATGGGTTTAGGATGAGAGGGGAGAGATTTAATAGGAACCAGAAGGGCAACTCTTTCACCCAGAGGGTGGTCTGTATGTGAACTGAGCTGCCAGAGGAAGTGGTTGAGGGAGGTACATGAATAACATTTAAAAGGTACTTGGACAGGTACATGGATAGAAAGGTTTAGAGGGGTATGGGCCAAATGCAGGCAAACAGGACTAGCTTAGATGGGAATCTTGGTCAGCTTGGACCAGTTGGGCCAAAGGGCTGGTTTCCATGCTGTATGACTAACACCCAGCTCTTGCATTCTATGGTTACGACAATGTAAAAGTACTTTGGTGTATCCAGAAATCAAAAAAGGTGTAAAACAACTGTATATCATTCCTTCCTTCAGGCCAGGATTATTGATGTTAATAAAACAGCCTTAATGACACAGACCACTGTGAGAGTAAAGTTAGTGTGACAAACTGAATCTTAATTTCAGCAAAACTTTATTATTCAACCATATATATCGGATGGATTGTTGCAACCCCTAGGAACTGGAGAACACCGGGCTGCTAACACACACCATCACTTTCTATTTCAAGAGAAATTTAAAACCAAAATTTTACATTTGTATAGCATCCTGGATTGAGGTAATGGATATTTATTTACAGTCATGGTAGTTAATTTGCCATATTAATAATTAGAGCAGTAATCCCCGACCATCTCAGTACTGTTTATTGGTCCTTTTGGACATAATTATCCTTTTTGAATTTGGGTACTGAGAAAGAAATAAAGGAAAATTATTAGGGGAAAGGTAGAGGGAAGAGTGAAGCAAATAAGCAGATAAATATAATACAAGGGACTTGTCCAGATGGCTTAGTGTTGCCTTGGGCAATAATTTTATTCGCTATTGTATTTAAAAAAAAACTTACCCAAAAGAAGACAAACCAAAGTGAACACAAGAAGAGGAATCTATCTTTAACTTCAAAACACACAAACAAATGGAGTTCAAACTGTCAGGTTATGGCTTGTATATATGGGGGAGAAAAGTACTGACGATGTCTATAGAAACGAAGTTGAAATAACCATGTTAAGTATTAGTGTGATATCAAATTTGATAATTGAGATACTAAGGCAGGGCTTCACTTCTTATTGGAAGATTGCAGGTGCCTTACTGGAGAAGGGACTGGTGGAGTACAATGACAAAGAGATACAAGAATGAAGAAACGGTGTAGAGAAGGGTAAAGGGATGATTGGAGTTGATAATCACTATAACAGCCGGAAGAGGAGGATGAGCCATGAAGGGGCTGGATGAGGTTTCCCAGTTCTGCATGGAGAGCCAGGTAGGAAATAAAAAGCAGGAATGTACCACACCTGTGCCAGCCTCATAAAATGACAATGGTTAATTCAGATTATTTTGGCTTGTTCTGGGTAAGTAATTATACATGTTCAGAAAATTGTTCTGATTTAACTGTGATTCAGCATCTCTAATGAAGCAATTTACAAGGTCACTGATTGCCTTAAGCTACTTTCACACTTTTGAAAATACTTCAGATATCACATTCCAGTTTCTGATGGGGATCTAGCCTGATGGAAGCACTCATCAGATGCATTTGACTGCCCAGTGCACTAATTTCCGACTGTTGGTGTTAATGAAGGAACTGATGGTGGGTGGGATTGGCACCATTAGTTCCACAGGGAAAATCTCTCTTGGAATTTTATTGGGATTTGGAGAGGCCACAGTTTCTTCAGACTGGGAAAGATCGGAAGCAGGTGTTGGTATTAGTAAGCTGTTACAGCAATTCTTCACTTTCAGTTGGAGGCAGTTTCCTTTTGAAAAATCCACACTGTAACAAAGAAGAAGAAAGTTAAGGAATGGAACATTCTTTAAACATCACCCCCATCTCCTCCCATTCAGGGTGAGGGGTACCAACTGCTGCAGTTTTGCTGCATCTAGAAAAGGCCCAGTTCTAGACACACGTGATCTGTTCTTTTATTTGAAAGCCAACATGCTGCCTACCACAAAAAACTTTGGTTTAAGATGAGTTCAATGTATTTTGTTAAAGCTTGGAAATTGGCACAGCCACTGTTTAACTGAAAAGTCCACCTTTTTTCCCCCCCCATTTTCCTCTGGTCTCATGAAGAATCTTGTATTCTACTTCATTGTCATCACTAGCAGTGCCAACGATGCACTGCATTTTTGGAATACAATCAAACATTTCAATACTGGAAATATGTCATGAGCAAATTCCTTTCACTTTCCTTAGTTTGGATCTCTTTTGCTTGAACCTGCACTAGATAACATACAATAATTGTTACCTTCACCAGGATGATGAACTGACTGTTAAGGAACCCACCCAAGTTTCATCCCCAATAAGACTTCTGGAAATGAAAAACAGCCACATTCTCTAAGGTATGGGTAATCTAATCCATTATTCCTGTGACGAAGCAATAGTGAGAATTACCCCCAAAGCATCATGAATTAATTTTGCACAACACAGTATTGCTCTGATCTTCATTAGCAGTCTTATTTTAAGTCTTAAAACAGAAAATGCCAGAAACACTCATCAGGTCAGACAGTGTCTGTGGAAGGAGAATCAGAGTTAATGTTTCAGGCTAGAGACCTTTTGTCAGAATTGGAAATGGAGATAAAAGGGTAATTTTAAATTGCAGAGAAGATGGTCGGAAAGATGGCTAGGACAAAGGCAATATCTGTGATAGGATGAGACCAGGCCATACCAGAAGTGGTACATTTAAACAGTGATTATTAATGCTGCTTTTGTGTGTGTTGTGTGTTGCTAATGGCAGGACGGTGATAATCCTAGTAGTTCAGGCTGTACTAATGGAGAGCAAATAAAAACAGAGCCAAAACCCCAGGTGGATGGCTTACAACAGGCATTGCCTGTTCTTAGCAGCATATAGAGCAGACAAGAAGCACAATCACCCTCTAACTGCCCTATAACCAATATTCCCTGTGACCTATTCATCCCAACCATTACCTTCTCTGCAACTTAAAATTTCTTCTTTAAAAAAAATCTCCAGTTCTGATGAAACATTAACTTTGTTTCTATCTATAACAGATGCTGCCCGACCCATTGAGTGTTTTCCAGTAACTTCTGTTTTTTTTGTCAGATATCCGGCATCCGCAGGTATTTTGATGTTTAAGTCCTGCTGGTACACACGCTTGGGAAAATGCACAGATAGATACCTTCCAAAGGAGGAATGCCACTAGAGCTACAAGTAGCAAGCCACCAACCACTGCAACAATAATACACCAGACTGGTACATTCCTAGCATCCTCGTGTTCACTGCGGTCAATAACAGTTTTTACCTGCAAAAAAAAAGAACAATCAAACCATTGTAATGGATGGCACTGGCAACATTAAGAAAAGTTCAAGTTGACTGGTGATGGAACAATTCACTTTTCTAAATGAAGGGGAACAGCAGAGTGTCAACGTTCTCCCTCCAAATCCCTTTATCTTCAAACATTGGAGGAACCTTAATGACTAATTCATTGAATAGCATTGATACATTATGAAAGATGGGATTGAATTTTGCCTTCTTTTCCAAGAGTTAACCAGGAGTGGGACTTCATTGGATTGCTTCAATTTTTCTTAAACTCGGTTCACATAAACTCAATTAAGTTAGCACCAAAGATTTTAGAAATGATAAGCAGATTAAATTCAATGCAAAATGAATACCTGTGATCTTTTATGCCAGAATTTTTAAAATCACTTTTAATGCTAAGACTATGCAATGAATTGGTTCTGTACTCCAGCATAAATTAATCCACAGAATGAGCATATGCTAATTGCATTGTTTGCATTGGCTTTGAGGAGGCTCCATAAATTAAAATGTTTTCTTTTAAACACCAGGACAGTAATTGAAAGCTTTCTCTTAATTTACTATAAAACCAATTACTGCACACCAACATAACTAGCTAATGGTTTAATATTGCTTCAAACAAAAAAAAACAAGGTTTTCAAAGATGTTGAACCAGACACTTTGAAGTTACACAATTACTCCTCCTTAATTATGTCAATGTTATATCCAAGAACCCTAAAACCATGACAGATTTTTACAGTTGATGACTTGCCAATGAACTTAAGAAATTTAAAGGGAAAAAGGCACTTCTGAAAGCTAGCATGAAGTTGGTGGGGGGTTTTATTATTTATTCATTCACAAGATGTGGACTTCACTGTCAATCCAACCCTAACAGCCTTTGAGCTGAGGTAGTAATCATGAGTGAACTATATTGATGGGTCTTGAGTCACACATTGGTTAAGATGACAGATTTCTCTCAAACTATATCATGTTTAAACTTGGAAAAAAATTAGGAGTGGTACTGTTGACCCTTTGCTTAAATTTGAAGATATTTGGAGTCCATTTATTCAATATTTTCACATGATGTAGATCACCTTTCAATAACTTTCCAACTTGGAGGAACGGAGTTGACGACATAATATTGCTCTGTTTCTACTGAGAAATTTTAGCCCAGTTCTTTTTGTTTGTTTTTTTGAAATTTTTTTTAGTTTATATTGTTTACAATTTTTCTTATTGATTTGGGTTTTCTTAATTTATTTAATAAATCTTTTTCTTTCATATTATATTCATTTACTAAGAGATCGTTGGATCTACAGTTTTTTTATATTTTCTTTGATTATCTATGCTATGATTGTTATCCTGATCTTTGTATTACATATATAAATATTGATGCTATATCAATCTGTATTAATTTGAAAACTAATAAAAATATTGAAAAAGAAAGAAATATGACAGATTTCTTTCCCTGTGGGACATTAGTGAAGCAAATGGGTTTTTAGTGACAGTCTGGTACTGACACTAACTTTTGTTTTAAAATTTCCAGATTATTATTTGATTTTAAACATTCCCCAGCTGCCACGGTGGGATTTGAACTTTGAATCAATGGTTCTCATCTGTGAGCAGATTACCTATTGCACAATATCCAATTGATCTGAGGAGGGGGCAAAGTGTAAGATGTCCAAGCTGATGACACAAAAATAGGTGGGAGGGAGCATTGTGATGAGGCTATTAGAACTCTGCAACATGATGTGGATGGATGCAAATGGAGTTTAGTGTGGGAAAATATGGGGTCATGGTCTTCAGTAAGAAGAGTCTACATTGTGGACCGGCGATGGAGAGAGTCAGCAAATTTAAATAATAGGCATTAACATATCAGCTGACCTGCCAAGGGTCCAGCACGTAGATGCAATCACAAGGAAGGCACGCCAGTGTCTCTGTTTTTAAAGAAGGTTAAAGAGGTTTGATATGTCACTGAACACTCTCGTTTCTCCAGATGTACTGTTGAAAGTATCCTGACTGGTTGCATCATGATCTGGTACAGCAATTCAAATGCACAGGAATGTAAGAAGCTGCAGGGAGTAGTGGATTCAGCCCAATACAGCATAGGCACATCCCTCCCCACCACTGGTAGTATCTACACGAGGTGCTACCTTAAGAAGGTAACATCTATCATCAAAGGACCTCACCATCTCGGCAGTGCCATTCTCTCACAGCTACCACTGAGCAGGAGGTAAGTTCAAGAACCACTAAGTTCAAGAACAGCCACTTCCCTTCAACCAACCTGCACAACTCTAATCACGACCTCAGTATAGCAACACTATGAACATTTTTCACTACAATGGACTTTTTTTTTCTTGTAAAAATTGTGTATAATTTATGTTTAATTTGTTTTCCTTGTGAATGTTGTGTATCTGATGCTCTGTGCCTGTGATGCTGCTGCAAGTAAGTTTTTAATTGCACCTGTGCACACATGTACATGTGCACATGACAATAAACTTGACTTTGACTATTGTTTAAATGAGAGAAGATTGCAGATGAGTGTAGATCAACCAAAAGATTAGCAAGCAGGTGCTGCAAATGGTTAGGAATGAATACTGGCCTTTATTGCAAAAGGGTTGGAGTTAGAAATAGGGAAGTTTTGTTACAATAGTACAGGGTACTGGTGAGGCCACACCTGGACTATTGTGCACAGCTTTGATCCCCTTATTTAAGAAAGGGTATACTGACATTAGAGGCAATCCAAAAGGGATTCACTAGGCTAATTCCCAGAATGAGATGGATGCTTATCACAAGGGCAAAAGACTTAGATCTACATTCCTTGGAGTTTAGAAGAATAAGGAGGGATCTTCTTGAAACGTATAAGCTCCCTTACAGCATGACAAGGTAGATGTTGAGATGTTTCCACGAGTGGGAGAATCTTGAATGTGGGACATTGTTACAAGATTAGAGGATGGTCATTTAAAATCATCTTCTCAGAGGGTGGTAGGTCTCTGAAATTCCCTACCCTAGAGGGTTGTAGAGGCAAGATTATTGGAGGTATTCAAAAAGGAAGTAGATATGTTTTTGAAAGATCAGAGAACTGAAGCCTATTAGGAACAGGCACAGAAAAGATGAGGCTTGGGGCAGTTAAAGTCATGGTTGTATTGAATGGGGTGGCAGGGTCAAGGAGCTGAATGTCCCCTTATTTTCTTATATTCGTAGTGGAAATTCTTGGCCCTGATGACTATATCAAGAGGAAATTTCCTGCAGCCTATGTTTGGACAGTGTCCTCCTAGACATCTGGCATAGACTCCACAAAAATAGAACTTTGGCATCAAAAGTATTAAAATTGTCACATTTTCAAGCTGCTACTCTAGAAGGGAGGGGTCATGGTGCAGATTAAAAACATTAAACCCAGGTTCCTTCTGCCTTCTTAGTGAATGCAAAAGATTCCATGGCACTATTTTGAAGAAGAATACAAGTGTTCTCATTATTTCAGTATGTTTGTGAATATTGCATTGTATAAATTGGCTAACCTATTTTATTACATCCATATACTTCAATGATTATAAGATGCGTTGGGCCATCCTGATGTTGAATAAGTTACAATGGAAGCTAACCACAACTTTCAGCCCAACAAGTCTGCACCAACCATCAATCACCTATAGACACTAATCCCATGCCAATCCCATTTTATTCTCTCCACACACTCCAACTCCTCCAGATTTTACCACCCCTTACACCAGGGTCTATTTGAGGCCAATTATCCTACCAACCAACCTACCTGCGTCGCTTTGGGATGTGGGAAGGAACTGGAGAATGTGGAGGAAACCCACATGGTTACCGGAGAACGTGCAAACTCCACACAGACAACACCAGAGGTCAGGATTGGAGCCAAGTCACTGGAGCTGTGAGGCAGCAGTTCCACAGTGCTATCCTAAGATTTTTCTTTTTCAATCTTTTTATTAATTTTCAAATTAATACAGATTAATACATATAACATTGGTAATTATACACGTAATGCAAAGAGATCAGGAGGACAATCATGACATATATAAAGAATAAAAAATATATTCTAGGCCCCACGGTTTCTTTGTAAACAAATATATTACAAAAAAGTCAAAAGGAGAAAGAAGAAGATTTATTATATAAAAAAAACACAAATCGAAAAAAAATTGTAAGTAATAAAACGAAACAAACTAAAAGAAAAAAAAACTGGACTGATATTTCTCGATGAACAAAGAGCATTATTATGTCATCAACTCCACTCCTCTAAATTCAAAGATTTTTGAAAAGGGATCTATATCATATGAAAATATTGAATAAGTGGCCTCCAAACTTCCTCAAAGTTAAGTGAAGAATCAACAGTGCCACTCCTAATTTTTTCTGAGTTTAAACATGATATAGTTTAAAAAAAAACATTGAAAAGTGGTGGGAGGTGTTGGATCCTTCCATTTAAACAAAATGGATCGCTTGGCCATTAATGTAACAAAGGCAATCATACGACAAGCAGCAGCAGTAGTTGGCCAGATTCCATCATTGGTTTAGGCTTTAATCCTTATCAGAAGGGCTTGATAGCAATAATTTATGATCTAATTATGAAAATACGTCCAGAGATACTTGATAAAATTAAGAATGAATGGGAAAGAGAACTCTAGATACTTTTACCCACCGAGACATGGAAGAAAATTCTTCAATTAGTTAATACATCTTCAGTGTGTGCCAGACACTCTTTGATACAATTTAAGGTGGTTCACAGGACCCATATGCCAAAGGACAAGTTAGTCCATTTTTAATCACCGTATAAATCCTATATGTGATGGATGTAATTCGGAGGTGGCTTCCCTGACACATATGTTTTGTTCCTGTCCTCTTTTGGAAAAATATTGGAAGGACATTTTTAACATTATTTTAACTGTATTGAATATTGATTTACAACCTCACCCAATCACTGCAACTTTTGGGCTATCCTAAGATTTTTGCAATCAAATTTATTTCTTTAATGGGGCAAATACAAGGGTTCCGGCTAAGTGTTCCACTGTGGTCACCTCGGCAAAAGGTCAGTGGAAACTACATGACTCCCACCTGCAGTTTAAGGATTTCCACCAATCTTCTAGTGAATATGCTGCTTCACTGGGAGAATCCTTGCTGTACTTAATGGGGATAAATAGTAGCACCTCAAAATATTAACTAAGGTGAGGTGTGGCTAGGAGTTAGTTGGCTTCCAACAGCTGAAATCTGTCTCTTCTGCAGTACTCACCACTGTATTGCCACTGGAGAATTCTTCAGGCTGTACTTTGTATGGCATTTCTTGCACATTGAATAATGCTTTGGACTGGAAAGTATACTGCTTGTGAAGATTCTGCAAAACATAAAAGTAATGTGCAGTTTTGTTTAATTTTCCACTTTATTTTCAAGAAATATTTACAATTTTTGAAAGCTTGAGTAATTGAGGACTATGGAGAACTGGCACAGAAGAGGATTCGAGGCCTGGGGCAGATTAGCCATGATCACGATGAATGGCAGGGCAGATTTGAGAGGGCTGGTGGCCTACTCCTGCTCCTATTTTCTTGTATTGTCGTGTTCTATTTTCTTCACACACCTTTCCTGCAGCTACTGCCTCATATTGGGCCACAAATCCACAGCACATTCTTCAGTGGACAACTGCATACTTGCATTTTGGGGATATTCATTAGCAGTGTGGGTCCATAATTTGCTTTACTTTCTCTCATTAGCCCTGGGCCACTACCACTGAAGCAATTGCCATCTATTCATCATTGCTTCTCAGCCTCCTGTTCCCCCAGTGCCACCTCAACTTTAGGTGGAGACCTCCAAACTCAATAAAGATCCTGGATCAAATTTGAGAACTTCCTGGTCTGTATATCTCAGTATCACATCCAGCGCATTTTCCTTTATTTCTCCTTGTTTATGAGTTTATTTCCCAGGGTATATGAGAATCATACAATGGACAAAAGTATGTAATTTTTATTGGTGATTTTATATCAACATTTTTCATTAATTCATAATTTTCTAGATTTTAATCGAAATTATTATTGTTCTCAGTAAATGGGGACAATTTCCATTTAGGCAATAATATTTTCATCAATCCTCTGAGGTTAGGTGCCATAAGTTTTTAGATACACAGTATCGTAAGTCTATGGCACTAATCTTGTACACAGAAAAGTGCCTGTGGCAGGAATAGCACCAAATGCCAAACTGTTGAAGCTATAATCTGCAACCACAAGAGTGCCAAGTCATAGAATCAACATTCAGTAGAGAGAACTAAGTGATCCCATAAATAGTGAAGCAGAACCAAAGTTCTAAAGTCTTGTAATATGCAGTTGTGAACAGCAAAGCAAGTCCATGGACATTCCTTTTCTTAATAATAGCAGGTTCCAACATTATAGTCATATAGTGAGGTAGAGCAAGAGTCCATGCCAACCATCAACCTCCAGTTTACACCAATCCTACTTTAATCCCCTTTCTATTTCCCCTACATTCTCATTAAACTGGCACAATCACGTGTATACTTTGGCGACAAGAACAGGAGAGGCTGGTATTCTTTGGTATGTTATTCATATGGTATGTGGGCACTATTAGCAAGACCAGCATTCTTAATTACTCTTTCGAAGATGGTGCTGAGTCACCTTCCTGAATCACTGTATTCTAGCCATGTTAGGTACCAGTTTGCAAGATTTCTGACAGCTTCAATGAAAGATTCGTAATATATTTACACGCAATGATGGTGTGTGACCTGCAGATGGTGGTTTTCTTGTGTGCCTACCATCCTAGTCTTTACAGTGGTAGAGGTTGCAAATTTGGGAGGTGCTGTTGAAAATGCCTTGGCAGATTGTTGTCGTGCATTTTGTATGGTACATACTGCAGCCATCAGTGGTGAGGTGGGAATACTTACAGTGTGGATGGGGAGACAACCTGCAGCAGGTAACTCACTTCCTGAGCCTACAAAACTTTTTCTCCATCTTCTGGGCCAAGGTGGTGAACATGATTGAGCAATGACCTTCTCAGAATTCATTCTGAATGGATAATATTGGCTTTGCCAATTATGCCCACATTCTACGAATGATTTAAAGAGAATGCAATAAAGAACTCAGTGGACTCTGAAGAATATATGTTATAATTTTGATAAGGTGCCAACCTTATGGGTTTTGAGTTTGAGCATGAGAGGGACTGTCAGGTGTGGAGAGGCTTCAAGTTTTGGATTTACAATCACTGGAACAGACTGGAAATAAGCTGTTGAAACCCATTGAATAGAGTACGTTGTCTTTCTACTGAGGGCAAATTTTGATGTGCTTACCCTCATCCTCTTTCCACCCATCTCTCCACCTCTCCTGAAGCTGTAAACTTGTGGTTTCATTAGTCACAGCTGTCTTCAAATATATTGGCCAAGTGACCTGTGGGAGTTGAGGCAATGAAGGACTGCAGAGCTTTTGGCTTGAGTGGTGCAAGGGCATCTTAAAACCTACAGTCTTAAATTCACACGTTCACTTCCTAGCAGTGATCCTGGGACATTGGTTAGAGAAGGAAACTCTGGAAAACTATCTACTACTTTAATTCAAGGATGGACAGGACATTTATTACCATCATTGCGGACTGAATTTTACATCAGGCAGTGCATTCAAAGCTCATCTAACCTGTATGCATTACATGTTATATTGTTATGTTATATGTTACGTCACTGTAGTATTCTTTTTGTCACCATCATACGATTGACTTGAAAGCTATAGTTGTGGTTTACCTTAATGAAGGGCTCCACTCTGAGAGAAGATTGTATGCTTAACACAGCTCCCTTTTTTCTCTCCAGACGGCCCACATGGCACAAAATTTTCACACAGACGGAAGTGTTGCAGGTCTAAAATCAAGACAGTCCAATATCAGCCTTAAAGTTCATTAGACCAACCAAAAGTGAGGCATTTCTGAAGGTGGGATGAATATGAAGGATAAGGGAAAAGATCTGGTTGAGTATAACTTTGACTAATTAACTCAAACTAAGTCAAAACCAAAATAAGTTACAAGTTGAAAAGGAAACAGCAATTTATTCAGAATAATCCATAATTTTATCACATCATTCAGATAACCATTCCACTCCTCAATAAAAGGAACACCAGAAGCCCGGGCACGTTTTATTCCCAGTTTGGAGTCAGTCCAGATGAAAAGTTCATGCCCTTGTGACTTGAAGTTTATTTTTTTAAAGAATTGGCAAGTCATAAATTAGGTACCTAGGTCAAATATTATTTGCCAGGTGAAATGGTTATCATTTGGGCACTCAATTGTTTCTCTAATGAGAACAAGCATTATTATTGAATACCATTGTATTTACCCTGGGAAGCAGATATTTTCACCCAAGCAATGGAGAAAACGCATTGGCAATAAGAGTAAATCTGGAGCCTAACCCATGTTAAGCCCAGTGCACATTTGGTAAAACCTGTTTGTAAACTCAGGAAGTCTAAACTGCCTAAGTAGACCTTACTGATGTCCAAGCTAATAAGATTAATGTATACTTGTTCATAAACCACAGGCAAGAGCCAAACTATAATTATTGTTCATCTCAGTGGTCACCCCAGAAAGCATGCAGACTCTTTAGCAATCCTATTCTGAGAATGCATATTCCATTGATCCAACAGTCTGCAGATTAGACTGGTAATGGGGGAAGTTTAAAAAATGATTTAGTTTGACCCACAATATTTAACTGAAAATACTTGAAAAATTAAACATAAGAAAATCAGAATAGGAACTGTCAGTTGACAGGAAATTATCTTTTCTTTAAAGAATTAGAATCCAATGCAAGCAGAGACCATTTTAAACTCAGATCTAAATGAGCCAAGAGTCTATTCAATAAAAGACATGAAATGTACAGAACTCTAGATCACAAGACAAAGGAGCAGTAGGCCATTTGGCCCATCGAGTCTGCTCCGCTTCCTCACCATGAGCTAAACTAAACTATTCCTGTCTAGCCCCAATTTCCTGCCTTTTCCCCATATCCCTTGATACCCTGACTAATTAGATACCTATCAATCTCCTCCTTAAACATCCCCAATGATCGGGCCTCCACAGCTGTATGTGGCAAAGAATTCCATAAATCCACGACCCTCTGGCTAAAGAAATTTCTCCTCATTTCTGTTCTAAATGGGTACCCTCTAATTCTAAGACTGTGCCCCCTAGTCCTGGACTCACCCACCAAGGAAAACAGCTTAACCACATCTACTCTGTCCAGTCCTTCAACATTCAAAATGTTTCTATGAGGTCCCCTCTCATTCTTCTGCACTCTAATGAATACAGTCCAAGAGCCAACAATCGTTCATCGTATGTAAGCCCTTTCATTCCAGGAATAATCCTCGTAAATCTTCTCTGAACCCTCTCCAACATCAATACATCCTTCCTAAGATAAGGGGCCCAAAACTGCACACAATATTCCAAATGATGTCTCACTAGAGCCCCATAGAGCCTCATCAATACTTCCTTACTTTTATATGTTATACCTCTCAAAATGAATGCCAACATAGCATTCGGTTTTCTTACCGCTGATTCAACCTAGTGGCTAACCTTTAGGGTATCCTGTACAAGGACTCCCAAGTCCCTTTGCACTTCTGTACTTTGAATTTTCTCCCCATCTAGATAATAACCTGCCTGTTTATTTCTTCTTCCAAAATGTACAACTGCACATTTCTCAACATTGAATCTCATCTGCCATTTCTTTGCCCATGCTCCTAAACTATCAAAGTCTCTCTGCAACCTTCCTGTTTCTTCAATACTCCCTACTCCTCCACCTATCTTGGTGTCGTCTGCAAACTTAGCCACAAAACCATTTACTCCATAATCTAAATCATCGACGTACAACATAAAAAGAAGCGGCCCCAACATCGACCCTTGCCGAACACCACTGGCAACCGGCAGCCAACCAGAACGGGATCCCTTTATTCCCACCCTTTGCTTTCTGCCTTGCAGCCAATGCTCAACCCATTCTAATATCCTTCTTGTAATTTCATGAGCTCTCATCTTATTAAGCAGCCTCTTGTGTGGCACCTTGTTGAAGGCCTCTTGAAAATCTAAATACGCAACATCCACAGCCTCTCCCTTATCCACCCTACTTGAGATTTCCTCAAAAAACTCCAGTAGGTTCGTCAGGCAGGATCTTCCCTTCATGAAACCACGCTGGCTTGGACCTACCTTGTCAACCTCAAAACCTCTACCTCAAAAGGTCATCGATACATAAACAATTAAGGATGACAGAGATTAATGAGTATTATATCTGTAATGGAATTATAATCATAAAGGAAAAGAGTTTCAGAAATGACAGAATGGCAAGGCAGTGGCTTACTCTTCTTCCGGTCATGAGGTAAAATGGGTTAATTCAGTGTGTTGTTTCAAAACTGGTCTCATTAGTGTTGAAGGAGCTTTAAATAGTACTCTGTATTGGGAGGTGCAGGTGAAAAAATATTTTCCTTGTGTTTCAAGTTTGTCCACTACTCAGACCCTAGCTGGATCTACTGAAGTGATGGATTGAAATGTTATCTTGCCTTGGGCTCTGAATGTGTGATCACAAGAGGAGAAAACAGGGTGCGTAACTACTTTGCACCTATTCTGCATTTTGCTATATTTTTGACAGCAGAAGGTTTGCAGCCAATAGGCCAGTATCCTTCCAATGTATGTGGATGGAAACCCACTGATGGATACGTTGTCGGCCAAGAGGAAAGGTTGTAGCGGTTAAAAGTGCCAGGGTATTACATCATGTAGAATGTTGGAGAACATTGGTGCAGAGAGTTTATAACGATAAGGGAGAATTAGAACATCAGACACAGGGTTATTTTTAATACAACCTTTTGATGATTGTTCTCACCAGATCCAAGATGGTCTCCTCCATTAAAGTTTCTGGTTTGCTGACATCTCTTTTATTCATTTCATGACGCCTGTTCCCAGTAGTGTAAGGCCTCATTGTACTTAAAGGCTCTACCTACAGAAAAAAGGGGATAATGATTAAAGATTCTTGAATATAATCAAAGCTAGATCATGAAACTAGCTTTGACAATCTCACTGAGGAACATCAGGTTGGATTATTACATGAACTGCCCACGCCTCCTGTTCATTCTCTACAGGATCCCTATAGTTGCACTAGCATTTAGTGCTGTCTGGTTGTTAGTATCCTGGAGGCGACAGTGCTGCTGTGCCACAAAATGGAGTGGTCCACGAAGAAACTAACCATCAGGAGCAACAAACAATCTGCTGGAAGAACACAGAGGCTCAAGCAGCATCTGTGGGGGGGGGGGGGGTAGAGAATTGTTGACATTTTGGGTTGAAACCCTGCATCAGGACTCGACCCGAAATGTCGACAAGTCTTTTCTCCTCCCACAGATGCTGCTCGACCTGCTGAGTTCCTCCAGCAGACTGTTTGTTGTTCCAGATTCCAGCATCTGCAGATTCTCGTCTCCAAAGTAACCGCCAGGTAGTGGATTTGGAGAGTGAGCCCCAGACAACACTTGTGACCTTCGAACAGTTTACTGTAAATACAACACACTGGACTTTTATCAAGAATTGATTCTTGTTGTGTTTGCCTAAACAATAATGCTGGTGATTCAATCAATCATAAAGACCAAACAGTCAAATGTGACCTTGCTGAGAGTTGTACAGGAGAGATACCACTTTTCTTTTGCTCTCCCCTGTCCTCTTCATTTCCTTCTATTTACACCTCCTCAGTGGTGATTACAAGCCTGCAGCACCCTCACTCAACCAGCACCAACGCCTCCAATGTCATTCAGTTTCTCTTGGTCTCCACTCTATCACAGATGTTCTCTTAGTTCTCCCCACCCCTCCAACTTCTCTGCAACTTAAAATGTCTTTGATTTCTAACTTTTCCTTGTCCTTGTGAGAGGTTATTGATCTGAAACATTAACTCTGTTTCTCTCTCCACAGATGTTGCCTGACACATTGGGTACACGGAACATTACAGCACAGGACAGGCCTTTCGGCCCACAATGTTGTGCCGACATTTTATCCTGCTCTAAGATCTACCTAACCCTTCCCTCCCACAAAGCCCCCTATTTCTCCATTATTCATGTGTCTATCTAAGAGTCTCTTAAATGTCCCTAACGCATCTGCTCCCACAACCTCTGCAGGCAGTGCGTTCTACACACCCATGACTCTCTGTGTAAAAAAAACTTACCTCTGACATCCCCCTTATATCTTCCTTCAATCACCTTAAAATTATGTCCCCTCGTGTCAGCCATTGTCACCCTGGGAAAAAGTCTTTGACTCTCCACTCAATCTATTCCACTTATCATCTTGTACACCTCTATCAAGTCACCTCTCATCCTCCTTCTCTCCAAAGAGAAAGGCCCCAGCTCACTCAACCTATCCTCATAAGACATGTTTTTATTTCAGATTACCAATATCTGCATTGTTTTTTCACTTTTCAAGGACCACAATAATGACTGTCCCATTTTACCACTCCTATTCCCAACACATAAGGAATACAATTTTTGAAAATGCAAAAACTTACCCAATTGACAGCATCAGAGGAGTTTACAGTGCACTTGATTTCACCCCATGGTACCAACTTAGATTTGAACAGTAGACCATCACCATTGAAATCTGCAGGCCAGTCTATTTCAATCAGGGCTTTACTAATTGTTGATGGACCATTATTGTGTAGCTGGGTTTAGATAAAAAAGTTGTGTTACATCACAATCCATTTCACAATTCTTAAATCAATTAATTAACCTGAATAAATCACACTGAATTAACACATTTTACCTCATGACTGGAACAAGAATAAGTCACTTCCTTGCCATTTCATTGTTTCTGAAACTCTTTCCCTTTATGATTATAATTCTGTTATAGGTATAATAGTCTACTCTGTCTTCCTTAATTGTTCATGCATCAATGAGGTAGAGTTTTGCACATTCCAAGCCTTTCATTGAAAAGGCTCTTGACCCATTTAGGTCTAAGTTTAAAATAATCTCTGCTCATTTTGGATTCCAGTTTTAAAAGGGAAGGATAATTTCCTGTCAACTGTGACAGTTCCCATTCCTATTTTCTTATGTTTAATTGTTCAAGAATTTTCAGGGAAATACTGCAGGTCAAATTAAACCATTTTTATAATTCCCCCATTGCCACAAAATTAAACATCAGCTGCGTATGTTGAAAAATGGGTTCTTTTACAACAGTGGTAACATTTGTAATAGTCATCTCCTCCCTATAAGTGCAACAGTGCTCTGTAACTCTACTTGCAATTAGGTGCAAATATACATTGGCATTTGGACACTGAATATTGAGCTAAAAGAGTTGTTGCCTCTCCAGTGACATGTGCTTGATAATGTTTGTGATGAGTTTGTATGTTCTTCCTGTGACCATATGGTTTTCCCTCAGGTGCTCTGCTGTCCTCGCACATGCTAAAAATGTGTGGGTTGGAGGTTAATTGAATACTGTAAACTACCTCTTGTGTAAGTGGGTGGCTGAAGATTCAGTGAGGGGCATTGATGGGTATGAGAGGAAGAATAGATCAAATCATGTAGATGCCACGGCCAAGAAAGCTCACCAGCGCTTCTACTTCCTCAGGAGGCTAAAGAAATTTGGTTTGTCCCCTTTGACTCTCACCAACTTCTACTGATGCACGATAGAAAGCATCCTATCTGGATGTATCACGGCTTGGTACGGCAACTGCTCTGCCCGAGACCGCAAGAAACTGCAGAGAGTTGTGGACACAGCCCAGCGCATCACGGACACCAGCCTCCCCTCCTTGGACTCTGTCTTTACCTCTCATTGTCTTGGTGAGGCAGCCGGCATAATCAAAGACCCCACCCACCTGGGACATTCTCTTTTCTCTCCTCTTCCATCGGGTAGAAGATACAGGAGCCTGAGGGCACGTACCACCAGACTTAAGGACAGCTTCTACCCCACTGTGATAGGACTATTGAACTGTTCCCTAATACAAAGTGATGGACTCTGACCTCACGATCTGCCTTGTTGTGACCTTGCACCTTATTGCACTGCACTTTCTCTGTAGCTGTGACAATCTGCTGTTATTGTTTTTACCTGTACTACCTCAATGCACTCTGTACTAACTCAATGTAACTGCACTGTGTAATGACTTGACCTGTATGGTCAGTTTGCAAGACAAGTTTTTCATTTTACCTCAGTACAAGTGACAATAATAAACCAAAACAGATAAATAAGTCGGTGAATGGAACTAGTGAAAATGCTCCAAGAGGTGGTACACACTCAATGAGTCTAATGACCTTTGCACCATTCTGTTGTTTTGTGCTTGTTGTTGTATTTATTATTACAATGTATAATGTTTACCCAGTGAGCTTTATGTGAACAAGGAATTTTATTGCACCCTGGTGTATATGACAAACTAATCTGAATCTGACCCCCTTCAGCATTGTAAGAAAAAATGAGAAATGGAGTATTGCACAATTCCATGACTGGGGTCATTTTCGTTTTCCAGTTTGCAACTAAGAAGTCAAGGACTCTTATTTCTCTTTCCTTGCTGAAGGTCAGACACAATCCTTCCAGACTACACTTGCTGGGTTGACCATGACATCATGGTACTGGAAGAAATTCTGAAGAGAAGAGCAAATTGGAAATGTGATAGTGCTGGAGGAGATATGGTCAGAGGGCACTGTTCTCTGCACCTGTGACTCTAGATCCTGAAGGCTACATTGCCTCCCTGGGCCAGGGTCTTCCCAACTGGAAGTAGGGGAGGGAAGATCCCAGTTTAAGAAAGAGATTGCTTTGGGTATGTAGATGCATTGATTGTGATCTTCCAAAATTTTCATGATTCCTGAACATAGCAAACGTAACACTATACTTGAGGGAAAAAGCAAAATAGACAACTGCAAGCCATTTAGATGGTAGTCAGGAAAGTATTGCAATCCATTGTTAAGAAAGTAGAACAGGATAATCTGAAGATCCTGATTAAGCAGAGTCAGATTGGTTTACAGAAGGAAAAAATGTGCTGGAAAAATCCAGTGGTTTCTTCAGAGGGTGTAGTTAGCAGTGGAGATAAAAGGATAATAATTGGATGCATTATGCCTGGATTTTGAAATGGATATTGTTAAAGTGCAACATTATAGGTGGTTGCACAATAAAAAGTGCTCATGGTATGAAAAGTAATATACAAGCATGGATAGTTGATTGGTTAAAAGAGAGCATAAGTAAATGAGTCATTGTCTGGTTAACGGTCTATCATTTGTGAAGTGCCACAAGGGCCAGTTGTCAGACACTTGTGCTAAACCCAGTCCAACAGTGCAGTACCAAGTTCTGTAGATTTCTCAGCATTCATCAAAAACTGCTGCCTGAGCTTGCACCATGTTAAACCTGGCACAAGCACATTGGCCCATTCAAACGAATGAGTGAAATTGGCCACTGGGAGAAAAGCAAATAGAGCATTTTTTTGACATTGTTTGAGCACTCTCTCTATGCGTGTGTTGATCAAGTTTTAAAAATTGTTTAAATAATTACATTTTTATTTTCACCAGTGTTGATCATTGGCAGAGAGGCAAACCCTGCATTGTGCTGGCCTTTGCCAAGGTGCTGGGAGCTAGGCTGCACTCTGCACTACTCTGGGACAAAGTGGTCTAGCCCTGCGACAGGCTTCAAGCAATCCAAGGCTGTGGAAGATCCTGTTGTGTTCAGAGAAATGTTTTATTCATGAAACTATTAAGAAATCAAAGACCTTCATTGCAAAGAACTTGCAGTATGAGAGTGAGGAGACCTTGCTGGAATTGCATGGCCACACCTGAAATACTGAGTTCAGTTTTGGCCTTTGTATCTATGGAAACAATATGCTTTGCTCAGCTAATCACAGGTAATAGAGGGCAGTATTTGAGGAGAATTTGAGTCTGTTGTGTCTAGGCTTTCAGGAGTTTTGAAGAATGAGAAATTGTCTTGTTGAAATATCCCAGGTTCTGAGAGAGCTGAATTGGTCGATGATAGGATGCTTCCCCTATCTGGAGAGTATGCAAGGACCTGGCCTCGGGATAAGGAGTTTTCTTTTTGGAGAGAGGCGAGGAGAATTGTGAATATTTCGTATCTTCTACCCAGGAGCCTTGTAAATAATCAGTTATTGTGCTTTTTCAAGGAGAGAGATAAATTACTGGGCTCAAAGTACATGGGGATTGAACAGCAAAATGTTGAGAAAGAGAATATACCTTTATTTGATGAATGGCAGAGCAAACTCTCTCGCTTCGGTTTCTTATCTCTACCACTCAAACAGAAGCAAGACAGAACTTGTATATCGAACAATTTGGAAAACAGTTCCCAAGATGAAAGAAAATGAAGAACAGAGTACATTTTGTGTTGAGATTGGATCAATTATATTACTACTCTTTTGTAGAAGTATTCCAATAATATTATCCAACACATTTTTTTAAGCTTTGTCCACTTGGTATATACAACATTTCTCCAGTGTGCTTTGGTAAATAATAAAAATATCTCAGGTGTCATAGACAGATTCTACACTCGCTTGCTATGCTATCAGCAGATATCATCAATATAACACTTTCAAGATTGCACATCAAAACAAAACAATATAGATTCTCAACTTATATCCTCAACTTGTTTATTGCGAGACCACAGGCAGTGCGGATCGGTGGTAACATCTCCTCCTCGCTGACAATCAACACAGGCGCACCTCAAGGATGCGTGCTTAGCCCGTTGCTCTACTCTCTGCATTCATGACTGTGTGGCTAGGCACAGCTCAAACACCATCTATAAATTCGCCGATGACACCACTGTTGTTGGCAGAATCTCCGATGGCGATGAGGTGGTGTGCAGGAATGATATAGATCGGCTGGGTGAGTGGTGTTGCAACAACAACCTTACACTCAACATCAGCAAAACTAAGGAACTGATTGTGGACTTTAGGAAGGGGAAGTCAGGAGCTCACACACCAGTCTTTGAGGGGTCAGTGGTGGAAAGGATGAGCAGCTTCAAGTTCTCAGAGGATCTATCCTGGGCCCAACACAATGATGCAATCAACGAAGAAGGCATGCCAGCGGCTCTACTTTGTTAGGAGTTTGAGGAGATTTGGTATGTCACCAAAGACACTTGCAAATTTCTACAGTGCCGAGCATTCTGACTGGTTACATCATCACCTGGTTATGGATGCTCCAATTTGCAGGATCAAAAGAGGTCACAGAGGGTTGTAGACTCAGTCAGCTCCATCACAGGCACAGCACAACCCACCATCGAGGACATCTTCAAGAGGCAGTGCCTCAAGGTGGCGGCAATCATCATAAAGGACCCTCACCATCCGGGACATATCCTCCTCATGTTACTACCATCGGGGAGGAGATACAGGAGCCTGAAGACCCACACTCAATGATTCAGGAACAGCTTCTTTCCCTCCGCCATCAGACTTATGAATGGTCCATAAACACTACCTCGTTATTCATCTTTATCACTATTTACTTTTGTAACTTAGTTATTTTTGTCTTGCCACAAAACAACAAATTTCACGACATATGTCAGGGATAATAAACTTGATTCTGATCCGTCTTTTCTACAATGATTCAACAAGCCAAGAATCACACCTGGGGATTTCTGGGTTCTAACATGTCCAATAGGAAAATAATAGATTACTTTAGCCAACTAATGGTTAGAGTGTGGAATCTGCAATCCATAGAAAGTTGTTGAGTGAAATGGTTTGTATCCTTTAACAAGGAAATTGGACAATTACATGAGAGAGAGAAAGAAATAGAAAGACATGCTGGGAGTTTGAGATAAGCTAGCTGGAATATATTGAGACATGTTTGAAATTTAAATGTCAGCAGGACTACTGGGTCAAATGACTGCTTTCCTTTTTGCTTAATATGTTAATGTAATTTAATATTTAAGTACCATTCTGAAAGATGTGTTATCTATTAAGCTTCATTGTAACAATACTATCTAAACCAGCACCCAGTGTGACATGAAATTTATGGGATAGGTCCCTTCCCTGACCTAGCGACATGGAAACCACTTGATATAATGAGTTGTTCATGTTCTCAACATGCTTATGCAACACGGAGGGGATGAAGCATGTAAAAGTGACAACATTAGCAGAAACTGGTGTTGCAGCTGGTGGTGAGCAGTAATGGTTACCTCAGACACCTTTGAGGTGTGCACCTACCTCAAAGACGTGCTCTATTACTGGTAGACTGTTGTTCTTCACCACTGTATCTGAAGGCGATTCCAAATTGATAAATGGGAGGAAAATCTGCTCGGGCAGTGAAGCCCTAATGTTAAAAAGCAAAAGGTTATGAGGCTGTGCAATGAAAAAAAAAGCTAGACAGAGATCATCTAATGCAGAGCAATTGGTCAGATATTTCCCCATCTAATCAGCACAGGATAAATTTTTTCCCCTTGGTTGTTGAACATCACATAGCAAATCAGTAACAGATGTTGTGTTTAAACAGACAGATAAGAAGTTTATGGTATTCGCCATCTGATTTTCATTTTAGTGCTTTTCCTCGATGGTATGCAATATCCAAGTGAGAAAGGTGCGTATCACTCCCTATGTGCTTGCCTGTGGCTGGTGTACTGGGAGATTCAACATGTGCTGGGCCTAATGTGGCTTTAGCTCAGTGACTGAAATATGAAACTAATGATTTTTCTCCCCTATTACCACTCTGTGGCAAACTCCAAACTTGCTGCACCAACTGCGTCCTTCTTATCTCAGCTCGGTCTTACATTAAGATTAGGAGGCAAGAGTTGATGAGAGTATGTTAAGGTCATGCTCATGTTCTTTTTCCAAGGAACACATCATGCTAATATGAATTTGTATAACAATTCATTCATTGTACCTAGGTCAAAACCCTGGAACTCCCTACCCAATAGCAATGTGGGAGTATCTTCACTGTATGGACAACAGCAGTTCTGGAAGATGGCTCAGAACTCTTGGTCAATTAGGGATGGGAATCATATACTAACCTTGCCAGGAATGTCCAAACTGTGGGGGATAAATTAAAGAAAAATTCAAATTCTTCTCCCTTTCATAGTTAAAGCTGGTTCGTTTTATGTTGAAGGATTGTTTGTGAAGTTTAGGTGGGGAGATGGGGTGAGCATGGAGGAATGGTTTGCTTGAACTCAATAATCAGAAAGAAAACATTCACAGTTGCACTGAGGAAAACAGTGATTTCTTTCAGTCTGGGACATCTCAAAGTTAATACAAGGAAAAAGCAAAGGTTGGAGATATAAAGGGTGGCTCGTGTGCTTTGCAGAAGAATCCACAAGTGTGGCTTACTCAAGTCAGATATTGGTCTACATTAGAGATAATGTATCCTGCCACAAACATGAAATTCCAGGATAGGCCTGTTATTCCGCAAAGATGCGCTCAGTAAACTGGAAAAGTAATGATTTTAAATTGGATCTTACCCTCTGAGAACAAGCTGGGCCACAGCTTTCACCTGCAACTTCAAATGGACCACTTCACTATCAGAATTTTGAGAGTTTTTACTGAAAAAGCAAATTGATATGGAGTTACAAAAGGTTAGGAGCACAGAGACATTGTTCATTTCATCTGCCTTAATCCTCTGTCAAACCCTGAGAATAAATCAACCTTTTACCCATATTCTCCTGAGACTTGGTGAATTAGGATCAATGACAGATGAAAGTGGAGCTGAAATTGTATTGATGACATTACAAGCTGATCACTGAAGGAGCATTTCATAACATGATACAGGTGGCGGTATAATGCAGAGAGCTGCTAGCAATGATAAGGCACAGAAGGGTGTCTAATATTGATGGGGAACCCAGAGTGTTTATAACAGCTGGAACCCTTGGGTAACTGAGATCATTCAGGTCATTTATTTCTTACTCAGGATATCTGTTTAGACTGCAGCACACAAATAATAAATTTTATTTGGATCCAATTTTTATTTTGCTGGCTGTTGTCAAGAAAAGCATTAATGGCAACCATGTTCTGTAACGTAACTTGTGCCATTTGTACAATGTACCTAAAACAGCCGTTTCATCCAACTATTTAATAAAATTACAGGCCACGTCACATGACAACCTTGCATAGAAACCATGCTAATCATTTAACATCTGGGACCACCTCGCATAGGATTCTTCAGTAATTGATCAATGAGAGATTAGTTTTTCCAAATAAAATTAGAGAAAAGAAACAGCCTTCTCCATTGGACCAAGAAGGAATAATAACAGCTCATAATTATGATTGACAGTTGTTTGGATATTAAGGGAATCAAGGGATATGAAGTTAGTGAAGGAAAGTGGCATGGAGGTAAAAGATCAGACATGATCTTATTGAATAGTGGAGCAGGCTTGAGGGGTCAAATGGCCAAGTCCTGCTTCTGGTTCTTATGTTTTCATTGCATTTGCCTCCCTGCCCGTCTCCCTAATGTTGCTCACTGAAACCTTCTCTCCTTGGACTTGGCTTCAGACCGCTGCTGTCAAGGCAAGTAATGTGGCATTCACCACCCTCAATTCATGTGGGCAGTCAAAAGGTTGCAACAGCTTATGCAAAACATGTCAATGCAATTCAAAGTTCAATTGTCATCTCGGTGTACTGGACGTGGCTTGATCCTGCAGAGAAAATACTTCTCCGTTGCTTATTTAATTGTCCTGAAGACAGATCTTTCCATTCTTTTCCTAAAAGAGCCTCGGGTACTATCATGACTTCACCCATCATGATACTCAGACCATTTGTCCTCTCAGCAATCTTAAGCACATAACTCTGCCCTTTGGAGCCACCCAAATTTAAGAACCTTACATAATATTTTTTAAGATATCTGCCAGATATGGAGGTTCATTTCTCCATCATACTTGCATCTGTTTTTATCATCAAAATCATTCAGAAGGATGGTGTAGTGCAACAGACCCAATGCTGATCATCATGGAGACTCCTGTGCAGGACCACTATCATTAATAATTACTTCTTGTCTTTCAGATTGCAACCAATCCAACCATTTCCAACCAAAAATATGCAAACCAGTCCCACTGGATTGACCCCTAATTGGGAGCACATTGTGCAGATATGTGTCAAACTCTTTTGAAAGCCAAAATATCAAATGTCAACCATAGGAACAAGAGAACAGAAGAAGGTGGCAGCCATTTACACTCAAGCCCCTTCTATTATTTAGTTGACCTGGCATTATCTTACTTTATTCCCTCTGCAGTCTTCTACATGGTTGTCCATACCATTCCCATTTAATGGGCTGAATTGTGTTCTATCTGTCCTGCCACTCATGATAACACTCCTATGCTTTTTCCACATCCTCACTTGTTACCTGGTGCCCTGTGGGATTGACCAAGCTTGCTCTGACTCTGGACCCAGTGGTGAGTGCTGCAGTGGAGCAGGAGGTCAGATGTGCTGGCATCTGACCTCCAGCCTAACTTGGACTCCTGCATCACACGCCACAGGTGCGGAATTCACAGGCGAGCTGACCCATGAAGAGGGATGAGTGTGCTGGTCATCCTTTGCAGACCCTTGACAAAGTGTAAATTTGGGCCAGTCTCTCTCCTCCATTGCTCACTAAGGTGGGAGTGACCTCTCTTGGTTTCATGCTTACCTATCCATCCTTATATGCATTGTGAAACCATCTCTCTGGTGCGGTTTTGAATATTACATGTATGTCTATCAGAGCCTTTCAGCTGAGGCCTCAAATTCAGGTGAACAAAAACACTGGGCAACTTCCTGTGAGAGGATTGGCCAATTGAGCCATCAATCAACTCCATTAATAACCAATTATTTGTTATTTAAACATTGTGGGAGCTTGCTGTGCATCCATTGGCCAACATGCAATCTATTTTATCATAGTGACTTTTATCTAATAAGTCCAGTACAGGTCCTAAAGCTTGCTTTCTTTCTGTCAGCACACACTATATGTTGGACACTCATGAAGGAAAGATTTCACCCTGTTGAACCTCCATGTTTAGTTTCAGTGCAAATGGAAACATGTAGCAACTGAAAACTGCTCCCCTCCCCTTTAAGACCCAATGCCAACAGATTCATAAACAATGCTGTGGATGGCCTCCATTTTGGTGCCTTTTCATACACAAAGGACGTGTCTATGTACACCAAGATCTTTCATCATCTTTGTACTTTCTGTTCTTTACTGGCTGCTGGGATTGTGTCTTGTTTTTCTTTGGCAGTCTCGCGGGATTAAGGGTGACTTACTTCCACTCTGGTTTTGTGGGTTCAGAGACGGCTGATGATGCCAATTAGGAGACGGCAGACTCTCCCACAGATGGGGCAGATGGTGGTTAACAGGGTGGGCAGGAATGTAATTTGTGCGGTGGCACCCTCTTTCCACCATTTACCCTGGGCTTGCGTCTGCTCCGGTTGCATGGACTCGAGGCTGACAATAGAACCATCTTGTTTACCTTTTTATCTGCGTGCCAATTGTGATGGTTTCCACCTGCTCCAAGCTGTGCACAGTGAAATGGAGTCCTGCAGATATCTAAAGAGCAACAGAATAAATTGGCCATTTTTATTGTCATCGCAGCTGTTTCAGTGAAGGGGCCAGCTGTTTAGCATGTAAATAAAGTCGAGCAGCAATTAATAACTAATACATGGTGTTGTAAATAATGCAGGACCAGATTAACATTTAAAAAAAAATCCCTCAGACTTGTTACATTCTATAATGGCTCCGGGGGATGGGGTATGCATAATTAATGTACAAAATATCTTTGCTGAGCAGAGGTAGACACTGGTGAATCTTCATCTGTGAAACATTTACACACCGGAATAAAGCAGTCCTCTGAGCTTGTACTGAAAAGCCCATTTCAATAGTGCTTTTCACTAGCTCTTCTAGTCATAGCTAATCACTGTCCAAGTTGCCTCTGATCTCCCACAAGATGGGATGTCACTGCACTGTAAAGAGGGGAGTGGAATTTGCTGTGTAAAGAATTCAGTAGATAAACACACTGTTTACAGTTCAGGAAGGACCTGGTTGAAGTAAGCTAGTACAGCACAGCATGGATAGAAAGCTTTGAAGCTGCCCTTACGTTAATCAGGAAAGGCAGGGTTCAAAATCCATCGTGATTTTTGTTTTAATTCATTCTTGGCCTTCTTAGGAAAGTCAGCTGTTATTGTCTGTCTGGAGGTGGTGGTGGTGATAGTGAGCTGGTTTTTTGATCCAATTTAGTCAGATTGACATCCAGTTTATTCTGGCAAGGGAGCCAATGATCAAGACACAATGATAATCGCCTGGACCACTGTCCTGGCTGCCTTCCCAGGGAAGGGCACCAGCAAAGGGGGATTTGTGGGAAATGTATGGAAGCAGAGCCTAGTGACAGGAAGAAGAATATAGGGGGCAGATAAATCAGCTGCACTTTGGTGTATTCACAGGGTTACGTCTCTACTCCCAGCTTTACCTTTAGCCTTGTGGCAAATGGAGATCTTTGAAAGGAGTCACAGTTAGCTCTTCTGTAGGTCTCACCTTTGTGTCAGATTCCATGGGATTACCAAGGTCACAGATCACTGTTTGACTGCCATTGTTCACCATTAGGTTACAGCTCAGTTTAGTAAGGCCCTTGAAGAAAGAAATTGAGACAGGGCATGTTAAACCAGCACATTAGAAAGGTAACCGGAAGGCAACAAAACAAGTTGGCATGTTTCAAATAAACCAGTGTCTCAAAGGTAAACAAACCATTGCCTGTTCTATTTAGAAATTGTGCAAACTTAAATTTGAAATATCTGAGACTTTATGCAAATAGACATCAAAAGATGCTACATGACCACTGCCCTCTGTCGAACACAAGGTCATGACTGAGCTTTCCTTAACTGATAGCGTGGAGGCTCTTCCTGCCCCATAATCTCACCCGCGCTCGCTATTCAATTTACAATGGTTACAAATTTCACTGAAATACATAGTGGAAGTTCACAGTTCATAAAGAGAGTTCATTGACTCATGCAAAATGAATACAGGCCCTTCTGCCCACCAAGTCAGTCTGACCACCAGCAACCCATCCACACTAATTCCACTTTTGTTTTAATTCTCCTCACACTCCCATCAACTTCCCACAGATCCTACCACTGAACTAGGGGCAAGTTACAGTGCCCAAATAACCTACTGATCCCACATCTTTGGCACATGGAAACGCCCAGGGGAAATCCATGTGGTCACAGGGAGAACATACGAACTACACACAGACAGCACCAGAGGCGAGTATTGCTCTTGAAGGATAGCATATGGATGGGAACTTCACTGCTGCCCAGGCTGAGAACTGGAATGCCATCAGTTAAATGTGGGATCATGCCGGCCTGTGTGGTTTCATCTCGCACTGTGGGCTCCCCAGATCCATGAGATTAATTTTCAACAGTTACAACTTACAATGAGAGAAAAATGAGTGGAAAAAAAAAAATCACTAAAACTGCACAGATAGGCTTCTGCTTGAATCACTGCACCAGGGCCATTTTCCAAATGGATGCAAGTTATCCCAACAATAACTCAAAAAGCTTTTCAGGTCAGGCACAAGCAGAGTCATCTACTGTATAGAGGTGATATGGTAAAGATGAAACAAAGAAGCAGTAATGGACTGATGTGGAGAATGAAGGGATACAGAAGCCAACATTGCTCAAGACCAGCAAATTGACACCCTAATTGCTGTTTAACATGACCAACCCAGCTTCCACATCTACTCAGTGTGCACAGCAAGCAGAAGTATCTGACTGGAGATTCCTCAAATTCTCTCAGGCTAGGTTGCTTTAAACTCATCTAATAACATTTTCAAACTTCGGGGGTGTGGGGGAGTTCATGCTATGAGCAGAAGTTGCTACCAGCTTCTAATGCCTTGTCTGTTTGGGAAGCGATTAGCAGCAAGGCCATCAGAACCAGAGGACGGGGACTGGTTGTTGCAATTTCCTCAGTTTCAGTTTGAAACAAAGGATGTAAGGCCTGTGGGTGAGGTTGTTTAATCCTCTTGCTAAAATAATAGTGGGTATCTCCCAAAGAAAGTTGACCTGCTGATCTCTTTTCCTTTCAGTAGGTTCATCTACCTGTCTGCAGGTATTTAGCTTGTTCATCAGGCATGCCACGCCTGCAATTGGTTGGATTAAATGTAACCTTCATAAAGCTTCTAAAGCTGCTTGCACGGGTATAACACGTATATCACAGTTAACTATCCCATATTATTCCTTATGCCATAGACTTGATGGGTTAATGGGCCTCCTTCTATGTCAATCCTCCACTAATTTTCCCTGTAACTGATACTCCCACATTCCATTAACTGTCCTCAAACTCTAGCACTCACCTATGCACCAGGGGCAATTTATAGTGGCCAATTAATCCATCAACCAGCAGAGCTGGGGTGTGGGAAGAAATTGGAGCATCTGGTCAAAACCCAGATGGTCCCAAGGGGAACATGCAAACTCCACACAGCACCCACATGGCATGGTTGCCTTCATTGGTCAGAACACAGAATGTAAGAGCTGGGATGTCATGTTGCAACTTTACGAAACACTGGTTAGGTCACACGTGCAGTTTTATACAGTGTTCTGGTCACCACACTATAGGAAGGATGTGATTGCTCTGGGGAGAGTGCAGAAGAGATTCACCAGGATGTTCCCTGAATTGGAGGACTTTACTTATAAGGAGAACGTGTTTTCCCTGAACTGAAGGGTGACCTATTGGAGATGTATAATTTATGAGATGCATCTTTTCCCCCCACGTTAGGTGTCTCAAAAACAAGAGGTATGGGGGGGGGGGGTAGAGTTTTAAAGGGCATCTGTTTTTTTTTTGTACACAGAGTGGTTGATATCTGGGACATGCTACCAGAGGAGGTTGTGGAATCAGATGCAATCACTCTGTTTAAGGGTCATTTAGACAAAACATAGCAGAATATGGACCAAATGCAAGTAGATGGTCAAAACAGTTGGCTTAAACGTAGAAGGCTGAGGGCTTGTGTCTGTCCTGTACAACTCAATGAGAAGTGAACAGTATGACACTTACAAGTAAAGAAGAAATAGAATCTTAAAGTTTACGCTTCCAATTCATTTCAAGGTGTGTTTGTGGACAACCAAAGGAATTTGCAATCTTAATGGACCAGCCCAAGGACCTTACATTGACAGGATGGTATGTTTTGTAGAATATAACGGTGCTGTCCGTTAACACAGTGGAATCTCTGACACAGAGAGTAAATCCACGGAAATGTGTCACTGACAATCATCCCACAAGGACAATCCTGCTTTTTGTGATTAAATCAGCTTTCACAATCAGTGTACTGGACTCTGCATGATGGTGCAGAGGTTATTGCTGCTGCCTCACAGCTCCAGAGCCTTGGGTTCGATCCTGACCTTGGGTGCCGTCTGCGTGGGGTAATAGAGCAAGTTTCCCCCAGGTGCTCCGGTTTACTCCCACATCCCAAAAAAAGGGATTGGTTGGTTGGTTAGTTGCCTTCTGTGAACGTCCAATCATGTGGCTGGGTGGTAGGAGACCGGGTGTGGAGTTTGATGGGCGTGCGAGGGAAAACAGAAGAATGGGGTTGCTCTGAGAGCTGGCATCGACTCAGTGGGCTGAATGGCCATTGTGAGAAATATGATTGAATACGAAACAATAGCAGCAACCATACCTTATTACCTTGCACAACACTTGTGAAGTAAATTTGAGGAGGGAGGGGGATATGTAGTTCGGTTTCATAGGCTCCTTCTCCGTCATTGACTGCACTGAAACTCAGAGTCAGTGGAGTGACTTCTCCAGCAATCAAATGGTCCTTATCTCTGTGGAAGTAGTGATAAAAGAAACAGTCACAAGCAGAATTCCAATTCCTTCATTGATGAGAAATAGGGAGATCTTGAGTGCGATGAGAATTTTTCCTGAATTTTCTTTTCCTCCCTCTCATTCCCCCTTCCTGCATTTACTCACAGATCAGCAATTCAAATGGCCAGTTGTCTGTGAGAACCAAGATAGTGCTTATTGTCCATTATACTGGGAGCATCAGAGTGGGAGCTCAATCATGCCTGCTCAAATCAGCAGGAATCAATGAACTGGGCTGTTTCTAGAGTCACGCATGGAGGGAGCCAACAATCAAAGTTGAACGGCCCTCACCTCAGTGGAAGAGGCCCTGTGGGCTGCGCAAACCTGGCTAATCCCTCAGCAGGGAGATCTATCCACAACACAGTGCTCCAGGATGCTCTTGAGCAAGTGGCCATATGGGGGAAACTCACGATAGGTGTGAAAGAATAGAAGCTACAGGGTTTGCGTGGTATAGAGGGTTGTACACTAAAACTGTATGGATTATACGAAGGAAAAATATGTAATGTATTGCCCATTAGTTATAGTCATAGAGACATACAGCACGGAAACAGGCCCTTCAGCCCATCATGTCCGCGTCGATCATCACTTTTCAGCTACACTAATCCTGTATTAATTCCATTTTGTTCTCCCTACATTCTCATCAATTCCTTTCCATTGCCCCAGATTCGACCACTTTCCTACACAGTAGTTGTTGCAAGAACTGTGCGTATAAACGTTCCTTGAATCTTTCTATGAAAAAAAAGTATTTAATTTGGACAAGTCACCAGGCAGTGAGTCAGGGGCACCCGGTAAGACTTCCTGCTCCTGAATCCAATGGTTGTCTCCAGTGCCATCCCCATTGGGATCACTATCTCAGCACAGGTCAGAATGACTGGCTGGGACTGCAGAGTGCCTCACCACGCTGTACTTTGGATCTTCCTTGCCATCTTAGTTTTGACATTGAAGTGGGCTCTAGACAGAGCCATGGCATGTCTGACAAGCAGGGAGAGGAAAATGGAGGACATCGTGCAGGTATCTCCCAGGGAGTTGAGAAGAACAATGAGAGAGGTTTAAAAATCAGCTCATTGGATTCCATGTCTAGTGCAGGACAACACGTGGTACCACAACACCAGAATGGGAGCACATTCATCGCACAGAAAAAAGTTAGAGCAAGTGTCTTCATACACACCTATGAATTTGTATTTAAAAATTTGACACTAAACCACAGAAGGTGACATTAGGGGAGATGACCTAGAACCTCGCCAGGGAGACTAAGAACATCTTGAGAGAGAAGACAGAGAGAAAGAGGTAGAAAGCTTTAGAGAATGTTCCAAAGTTTAGAGCCTTAGCGGTTGAAGGCGTGGCTGACAATGATGAAGTCAAGAAAATCATCACAAGCTGTTTTGTCATTGGTCTCATTAAAGACATGGAGAGACCAAAAACTCTGCAGATGCTGGAATCTGGAGCAATACACAAAAAGTGCTGGAGGAACTCAGCAGGTCAGGCAGCATCCATGGAGGGAAATAAACAGTCAATGTTTCGGGCCCGAAACGTCGACTGTTTATTTCCCTCCATGGATGCTGCCTGACCTGCTGAGTTCCTCCAGCATTTTTTGTGTATTGCTCATTAAGGAGATGGCAGGTTTGTAAGTAAGCAAGTAACATTCTGCCAAACACTTTCTCATGAAAGCCATGCCCCTTTAAGGATGGAGAACAAACAAAAGTGAAGAAAATAGGAGTGTATTAGGCTCATTGCATAATTAAGATCTTGCTGTAATATAGCATGATTCAAGCATAGTAATTAAAATTTGATCAAAGGATCTCTCAGAAGCAATATATTTCTTGTCAGCAATTATTTATTTCTTTTGATTGGGGCTGTTGGGGAAGAACATCAATCTGATTCAGAGTACATCAGAAACCGAGAACTAAATTAAGGAAAAACTTACGCTGTTGCCAACAGTTTGAGATTTGGGGTACAGACGTTGTCACTGCCACAGTCCAAGAGAATACGAGCCTAAGGTGGAGAGGAAACAATACAAGGCATTAATATGAATTTCAGCCTCTGATTTTCAATTCTTCTGATGCCTTTCTGACTCTGATTTTACAGCTTGGCTCAGCTGGTAACTCTGATATCTCCCACGGCACGCAGTCTGTGACGGAGTGCTGTACTTATCTTTCAAATGAAATGTCAGGCTCATATCCGATAAAGGGCATAGGAATGTAAAAAGCTGCTCCAACCTATGAGACTAGAGCTGTCCTCTACAAAGATGACAAAATGATTAACTTGTCATCCCATTTGGTGACATTTCCTCTAGGTTGACTGCTACCTTTACTGGCCGGTGATAACTTGTTAAAAATAGTTCAGTTGGAGTTTCAGCTTGAAAATTCTCACCTTGGTTTTCAAATCTGTCAACAGTCTTGCTTCCCCTCCTGCCCACTTCCGTGCTCTCTGTCACCTCTTCCAGCCCCCACCCCCTGCCCTCTGACATTCACGTGCTGGCCCTGTATTTCTCCAGTTGTAGTAATTCCAACATTGTCTGCCAAGAAAAGGAGAGACCTTGGCTCTGTGAGACTTAGTCGGTAGCTAAACCTTGCTTGCCTCTGAGGTGTTTCTCGGGAACAATACATGTGCAGTCCCAACGTGCCTTTGGGAATGTTGATGCAAGTCCAGTTCACAGTGTTCCAAAGGAGCTACGTAAACAGGAGTTCTTCCTCACTTTACATGTTACTTGGTAGTAATACCTCCTCCTCTCTTCGCTGACAATCAATACAGGCAAACCTCAAGGATGCGTGCTTAGCCCACTGCTCTACTCTCTCCGCACTCCTGACTGTGTGGCTAAGCACAGCTCAAGCGCCATCATTAAATTCGCCGATGACACCACTGTTGTGGGCAGAATCTCAGACGGTGATGAGGCGGTGTACAGGAGTGAGGTAGATCGGCTGGGTGAGTGGTGTCGCAACAACGACCTCACGCTCAACGTCAGCAAGACCAGGGAATTGATTGTGGACTTCAGGAAGGGGAAGTCGGGAGAACACACACCAGTCTTCATTGAGGGGTCAGCGGTGGAAAGGGTGAGCAGCTTCAAGTTCCTGGGCATCAACATCTCAGGGGATCGATCTTGGGCCCAACACATCGATGCAATCAAGAAGAAGGCATGCCAGCAGCTCTACTTCATTAGGAGTTTGAAGAGATTTGGTACGTCACCAAAGACTCTTGTAAATTTCTACAGATGTATGGTGGAGACCATTTTGACTGGTTACATCACTGCCTGGTATGGAGGCTCCAATGTGCAGGATCAAAAGAGGCTGCAGAGGGTTGTAGACTCAGCCAGCTCCATCATGGGCACAACCCTCCCCACCATCGAGAACATCTTCAACAGGTGGTGCCTCAAGAAGGCAGCATCCATCACTAAGAACCCTCACCACCTGGGACATGCCCTCTTCACGTTACTACCATTGGGGAGGAGGTGCAGGAGCCTGAAGACCCACACTCAACGATTCAGGAACAGCTTCTTCCCCTCCGCCATCAGATTTCTGAACAGTCAATGAACTCATGAACACTACCTCATTATTCCTCTTTTGCAGTGTTTATTTATTTTTGTAACTTACAGTAATTTTTATGTCTTTGCGCTGTACTGCTGCCACATAATAACAAATTTCACAACGTATGTCAGTGATAATAAGCTGATTCTGCACCAGCAAACCTTCTCTTCAGTGAGCGTGGACTAATAAATGCAAGCCAGTTATTTGACCACAAATGGCATCCTCATCATACTCCCATATAGTGTCCACCAGGGTCTATACAAACGAATGATAACCCAATCACTCAACACAGCAGCACGCTCAGCAGAACCCAAGAACCTTACCCTGCATAGACCTATCAGATCTACTCTACATTGCACTTACCAGCTGAGGTGTCACTTCATCTTTTGTTGGCTGTTCAGTGCATTACAGTCTTCAAATTTACAACCATACCCTGTTACTGCTTCACTAGACAGATCCACAGATCAACCCAAGCTCAGCAATGCTAGGGAACACTCATCTTGCAAGGAACATCATTAAGAAAACAAGTTACCTAGGCAGCATCATGCATCTGTTTGTGGGATCTTGCTGTGTGCACTGTATTACAACAGTGGCACTTCATGGCTGTAAAATGCTTTGGGATGCACTGGAATTGTTAAAAGTCCCAGTCAGTGCATAACATTACTGTTTCATTATTTGTCTTAATGTAGGTATTGCTATGTAAATTAGTATTTCGATATTCCTGTGTCCAGCATCAATTGGATTAGTCCAGAAGTAGGGGTGAGATTACAAAGTCTTGTACTGTGAATTTCCAACAGTTGATCTTGCTTGTCTGACTGTTGTTTCCATTATGAGTGGGATGGGCACAGAGTCCAAAGTGGAGCTTGTCTAGGACTTATAAATTCTGAACAATAATGGTAGACCTCAGTTTTGGAAAAAAGATCAAGATTAATCTAAGCTTCATCGTACAAATTACCAGCTACGGAAATTTCATGCATTGTTACTTCCACTCAGTTTCTAAATCCCACACAATCTGGCAGACGTTCTGATAAATGATATAATTCCCTATGTAATCTGAAAGATAAGGTGTGATGGACTGAGGAGTCTCCAGTGACTTCATGCTACCTCTAGCAAGTCCTATAGAACAACCTGCGACAAGATTTAACCCCCAGCAGAAGATGGCTCCTCCAAAGCAGGCCCAGATGTAGGCTTCAGATGTTGGGTTTGGAACCTCTAACAAGCTGGGCAGTAAGCCTTTCTGCCCAGAAATGTTGAGTCGAGGCAGTTGTACATCACGAGGATGTGCAGTCAATGAGATGGGATCACAGCCAATCCTAACCACAGCCTCCCCTGATACAGACACATTCTCGTTGTCCTGTAAGGTGACCTATCTGTGGCATTTGAAACCTTTGTACAATGGGGTTAAGCCCAGTGACCTGTGGGGACAGTTGGGAGTGGGAGAAGGAACTGAGCTGTTTCTATCCTTAGATCTTTACGCAGCAATGCATTTAATCACCGACTTTCCAAAATTTTATTCCTAAGGGATGTTTTAGGGCAGGACTTTTCTCCAGAGAAACAAATTATATTCCTTTGGTGGGTTCGGTGAAAACCAACGACCAATGCCTCACCTTCTGTGTGACCAGGACCTGACTGTGGGGACTTAGCACTATGGACAGGGTGCCAGAGCTGGTCAGGGGCTCCTCTGCGAGACTGCAGTTCAAGGTCACAACAATCAGGCTCAGCTTGTCTTTAAACTCTGCTTCATCCTGCGAGAGACAATGACAGGAAGGTTATTTGATCTGAACCAGAAATTTACAAAGCTGCACCAGAACAAAGTGGTGTCTGCCCTCCACCCCCTCCCCCCGACATTCACCCAGACTGCTGCTGATGAAGGAATCACTGGCAACTCAATGGGACGAGGGGTGATTATACTTGAACTGATTTCAGGGTTAATTCACCAAGGCTGGCAATCCTTGTTAGAGTTGATACTGGAGATTAAAATCAAATAATCCTCCAGCTGACCCCGTCAGACATCTTTCACTCTGTTTCCAGTACTTGTATAAATATGAAGCAACGTTTAGTGTCATAAAGTTGGTGTTCTCTTGGGTTGCTTCCAGCAGTATCCAGAAAATTGGTTGAGAGTTCCTGTAGGCTCTAGGACAATCCACCCCTTGCCCTCCATCAGGATTCAACCTGCCACATCTCATCACCAAGTCTTTCATGACCATTTCCAGACTGAGCAAGGCCTTTGTGTGCAGTCAAAAACTCAGCCTGCAGTTGAGGTGCTGACCAAACACTGGTGCACACCATAACTGAGTGTACACTATGAAGTTTCTATGAGCTGTATCCAGCTCCCAAGAATACTTTTGCATGGCTTAGTGTAGTAAAACTGCAGGAAGTTTGGAACCACCAAAGTCCCGAGCAAAGGGACTTTCTGGACGAGCGGATGTTATTTTACTAATACTCCAAATGAGTTTTAATTTACTTTTTTTAAAAAAAGATGTTACACAATAAAATTTCAGTGAATCTGGTAAAAGGAGCATGGCCAACAGATCCAGATGAGTTTAAAGGGAGTGCAGGAACTAAGGGTCCAGTGAGTGGACAAGGAGTGTGGGAATTGGGTTCCTGGCAGGTGTCTGGGGAGGGATTGAACTGGGGACCTGGTAAAGAGGAAGGGATGGCAGGAAGTGGTGAGTGGATAGAAATGGGGCCTGGGTGAGTGGAAATGATAATCACCACCTGGTGAGCCAGATGCCAAACCATCAGGATTTCAGAACAATCAGATAAAGGATTATCGGAGTTTTAATGGATATGCAAACTCTAATAAATATCATAGAGACACAAGACACTACAGATGCCGGAATTTAGAGCAACAATCTGCTGGAGGAACTCAGCGGGTCGAGCACTGACCATCTCATCTCTCCGCTCTCAGTCCTGATGCAGGTTCTGACCCAAAACCTCGACAATTGCTTTCCTTCCACAGATGCTGCTCGACCCGCTGAGTCCCCACAGCAGATTGTTTGTTGTTAATAAATATCACAGCAGGAAGCGAGGTCTCTGAAAATCAGCTGTATGCCTCCTTCAATAGTAATTATACTTCAGAGATATTTGCCTTGGTTGTGAAAAGGGGGCAAATTTTCTTTGTCTGGTGCTCTTTTTAAAAACATTGTTTTCTCTTCCCAGAAACCATTCTTGCAGTTCCTCTACATTCCTGATAATGGCGCTGTTGGCCAAGTAATAGCGACTGCTCTCAGCAGCCCCACCTGCAGACGTTTTGTGGTTCTGCAGCCCCGATGCAGCAACTGTGGGTTCAATGCACTCCAACCCATTCATCGTTGATGTCCACACAATGAAAATGATAAGTTTACAAAAACTAAAATATGTGAGGTCTATGGACACAATGTTAATTAAAACTAATAAACTTAACCTGATTTCTAGTTTGTAAAAGTACATAACACACTAGGCCACAGCACAAAGCTACCCAGAGTTGAACAAAAATTGGTAGTAGAAGTGTACGGCAAATTTTGGAAGCAGAAAACCTCACAGTTGTCCAAGAGGAGACAGTTTTCCCTGACTGGGGAATAAAGACAAAGCAGCTTGGAAACTTGATTTGCTCTGAAGAGTTTTGGCAAAAGCACAAACCACTCAGCCCCTCAAGCCTGTTCCAGCACTTAATATGATCTTGGCTGACCTGATTGTAACCTCAGCTCCACACTCCTGTCTACTCAGGATAACCTTCTACCCCCTCCCTCATCAGGTATTCACCCACCTCTGCCTTAGAAATATTCAAAGACTCATGAATATTGCAGAGAACGGAGGGATATGGACCACATGCAGGTGGAAGGGATTAGTTTAATTAGGTGGCATTAGTTTAATTAGTGCCTGTTCCTGTGCTGCACTGTTCTGAGTTCTATTCTACTATTCTTTGAGGGAGAGAGCTCTAAAACTCACAAACCTCAAAGAAAAAATAGTAAATCTCTTATTTTTAAACAAGCAGGAGGAAGCATCCTCTCTACATCCAACTTGTCAAGACCATCCAGGATCTGACAAAGGTTCTTCAACCTGAAACATTAACTCTGTCCTTCTTTCCTCGGATGCTTCCTGACCTGAGTGTTTCCAACATTTTCTGTTTTTTTTATTTCAAAATTTATGTATCTACAGTTTTTTTGATTTCCACTCAGGATCTTGTATGTTCTAATCAAGTCCCTTCTAAACAAGCCTAGCCCATCCAACCTTTCCTCAGAAGACAGCCCACATTTCTAGGTAAGATTCAAGTAAACTTCCTCTGAACAGTTTCCAATTGATTAACTTTCTTTCCTTAAATAAAAAGACTAATAATGTACACAGAAGTGGTCTCCTAATGGCCTTTGCAACTGAAGTCTTAGCCTGACTTGGAGTGTCCTTGTAGATAAAGACAATCTTACTCCTCAGGGAGATCTCCTCCACCATCATGAACTCAGGAAAAAAAAAGGAATAATTTGTTTTAAATGAAGGGAAGCAGATACCCTGAGGTAAGCTGTGAGATTTTTGCAGGTTTCTTGCTTGTTTTCCATTGGTGGAAACTGAAACCATTCCTGTGCTTGGTGTGAATGCAGAAAGAGTGTTCGTTGCTGAGACCGCTGCTTGTTTTTGTCCAGCTGAACCTGAGCATCCAGAACTTGAAACAAAAGGAAATGATAAAATTAAAATCTAAGTTTTACTTTATAGAAAAGCAGAAGAACAGTCATTAACCTGAAAGGTTGACACCATTTCTCTTGTAGCAGATGTTACATAACTTGTTGAATACTCCTAGCACTTTCTTTTATTTTGGATGTCCAACATCTGTGGTATTTACTTTTGGAGTGAATGAATGTGTGTGTACTAGCACTAACGTTTTCACGCCAATAGTGTGCACTGGACTTAACATCTGCACACTAATAGACTTAATGCACATTGTAGTTAATGTCTCTAAGAGAGAGGCATAGATGGGGTAGACGGTTAGAATCTTTTTCCCAGGGTAGAAATGTCTAGAGGACATGTGAGAGAAAGAAAGTTTAAAAGATGTGTGGGGCAAACATTTGTTTTACACAGAGAGTGGTAGGTACCTGGAACAGGCTGCCAGAGGTAGCGGTGGAAGCAGATACGATAGTGGCATTTCAGAGGCTGTTAGATAGACACACAAATTTGCAGGAAGCAGAGGGATATGAATCGTGTACAGGCAGAAGAGATTTAGTTTAATTAGGGGACCATGTGAGATGGAAAGGTCAGATAGATCTTAGAGCAGGATAAAATGTCAGCACAACATTGTGGGCCGAAGGGCCTGTACTGTGCTGTAGTGTTCGATGTTCTAATTTAGCACTGTGTTCAGCACAGATATCATGGGCCAAAGGGCCTGTTTCTGTGCTGTATTGTTCTATGCTCTATTGTGGAAAACTGGAAGTGTACATCAACAGACTGATAATACACACTGGACAGAATATAGGCTCCCTACCAGACTGACTGTGGACGTTACAGCCAATACCTGTAGACCAGCAGACTGGAGCTAATATCTGCTCACTGGAATTAATATTTGAACACTAACAGATTGTCAGCATACATAGGATCTGACTGCAATATATTTACAGATCAATTGTACATAGAAGCCAAAAGCTCTATATTATAAGAGCACATATACGTTAGGTTCAATAGCTATACATAAGCAGGCTGTCATTGTTGATTTGTTGACATGCAGTTTCTCTGCCATTGTGCTATGACTGAGTATCAACCTCAATTTACCACGCGAGCTGCTATTGTCCATTGGTCAGTCATTGGCACTCATTCAGCATCTGAACTTCTCACACAGAAGATGTTAAGAACATCACATGGATAGAAAGAATGCTGGGGTATCTGCAATGCTGCTGAATGTTCAGGTGAATGAGCTTTTCTTCTCAACTATTGTGAATGCCTGGACTTTCTGGCAGGGATCAACAATAGTGCCCTCAGTACTGCTCTGGGTAGCATTGAACAATGGAGACCAGAGAGAAGACGACAAAAGGAAGAAACAGGCAAGAAGGAAAAGACTAGGATGGAGGGCTGAGCCAGGGGTTGATAGGTGGAACCAGGTGAGCTGGACGACGATGGGCAGATGAAGCTAGGTGGGGGAGCAGAGCTTAGTTAAGAGACAGAGGCTGGTGAATGAGAAACAAAGGACTGCAGATGCTGGATTCTAGATGAAAAACACAATGATGCTGGAGGATCTCAGCAGGCCAGGCAGCATCCGTGGAGAAAAGCAGGCGGTCAACGTTTCGGGTCAGGACCCTTCTTGAGTCCTGAAGGAGGGTCCTGATCCGAAACGTAGACCACCTGCTTTTCTCCACCGATGCTACCTGGCCTGCTGAGTTCCCCCAGCTTTGTCGCATTTTTCAGACGGAGGTTGATGGTTGAAAGGTGGAAACACAAGAATAAAAAAAAGATTAGAATGGAAGTGGATGAAGGTTAATTCTATATGGACAGAGTGTGCATATAGTAGAATCCAACCTTTTCCTGTTTGCACTTACCATAATGCTGAGGAATATCATGCCCTTTAACTCTTGCACACATCTGCACTTCAAAACTGCAAAACAATGCAAAATATTTTGAAACCAAAGCTAATAATGTGGATGAGAGAATTACATTTACAAAAACTACCACATGCAATGTTTCGTGTCTTTGAATTATAGAATAAGGGACAATTCACTCAGCCTGTGGCCCTCAAATTACCACAAAACAATCCCCGTCCCCTTGAACTACACTTTTAATGTGCCTTTCTGTTAAGCAACCACTTCATTATTAAAATGATTACCTGAATCTCATTCAGTAATACCCCCGCAAAAGATAATTCAGCCTTCCGGATATCCTTGGTGTAAAGAAAATTTCTTTAACCCCTTTAATTACTTTCTTATGACAATGTTAAATTTGCACCTTACATGTTATCAAGTATTGGAAACAAGTTACAACCAATGATCTCCATCATAATCAACAAACAAAATGCCGGAGTAACTCAGCAGCTCCCCATCATGACCTTTAATGACCTTTGCATACAACCAACAGGCTACCAGATTCCTCTAGTGTTGCTTTACAACAATATTTTCATTCATGTCAAGATCCCAGTAAATGGAGGGTACATCACTCATAATGTCTCCTTTTGTCACAAGATGACACTATCTGCAGTCTGGTTAAGATCTTAAGTTTTCCAGAACTTCTTTATTTCTCTCTGACTTTAAACACACATTCAGTTGGACTTTTTTTTATGACCCTATCTCCAACACTGCTGAACTTATGAACTTGTACACCAGAGCTTCTTTACTGCTTTTGAAATTCCAAAATCTCACATTTAAGATCAACCTCTTTTCCTATTATTGCCAAAATAAACAACTCCATATCTACCTTTACATTATACTGCATTTTCTGGTTTATCAAATCGCTCAAGTCGAAACCCTGCGAGGGCCGAGAGTGGGAAGAGGAGATGGCCAGTATAAAGAGGAGAGGGGGGGAGTGCTGAGCGAGGAGCCCAAGGTGATTGGTGGACTGAGGAGGGGTGAAAGATGACAGGCAGGTTGCAGTAATTGAGTTTGCTCCTGTCTTAATGCTCATCAGAAATTCAGTGGAAATTTCTTACCACGTCACAGAGGTATGAGTTTCAGGCAAGCGGCACGTCTTTAATTCTGGGTTCAGAATATTCGGTACAAGTGCGAGTTTAACTTCTGCTGTTACAACCGGTTTTGCCCTGTTGGAGAAAGGAGAGAACTTGTCATCATCTTATATGATCTACACTGTGTGTTGTATCTCTACCAACTGGCCCAGAACCTTTCCCTTCCTCACATGTAGAGATCTCAGGCACTGGCTTACAACATTCCCTTCTGACTGAAAGTTTACCCTTGTTAGCATCCACCTATGAACTCCAAAAAGACTTTGAAGAAATGTTGAAGATAAGAACCCAACACAGAACACAACACAGAACACTACAGCACAATACAGGCCCTTTGGCTCACAATGTTGTGCCGACATTTTATCCTGCTCTAAGATCTATCTAACTCTTCCCTCCCACATAGCCCCCTGTTTTTCTATCATTCATGTGTCTATCTAAGAGTGTCTTAAATGTCCCTAATGTATCTGTCCCCACAACCTTCGCTGGCAGTGTGTTCCACACCCCCACCACTTTCTGTGTAAAAAACCTACCCCTGACATCCCCTTTACACCATCCTCCAATCACCTTAAAATTATGTACCCTTGTTTTAGCCATTGTCACAAAGGGAAAAAGTCTCTGACTGTCCACTCGATCATCTTGTACACCTCTATCAAGTCACCTCTCATCCTCCTTCTCTCCAAAGAGAAAAGCCCAAGCTCGCTCAACCTATCCTCATAAGACAGGCTCTCCAATCTAGGCAACATCCTCTGCACCCTCTCTAAAGCTTCCACGTCCTTTCCATAATGAGGTGACCAGAACAACGTTTCAATAAATTTAGATTGAGCTGCTTGATACTCAGTTTTGTGGCTTAGCTACAGAAAACAGGCTCAAACCTAGTATCAGAACATTCGAGGCATCCTGGAACCATACCTTAAATTTTAGTTGGCACACCAAAATATAGCCAGCACTCCAGGATCACATCCCAGAGTATAGCTAGTAGCATGGAATCACATCCCAGATTGCAGTTGGCAATATGATACTACATCCCAGAATACCCCAGGCACCATGGAACCACATCCCAGAGTTTTGTCAGCATCCTGGAACAACATCCCATTTGACCATTTGTTTGAACATGAGAATATAGGATCAGGAATAGGCTACCTGGTCCCTCAAACCTACCCCACCATTCAATATGATCAATGCTGATCTACAGGACTCCTCTTCTGTGCCAGTCCCTGATCTTTTAACAATTGATCTGCATCTCTCAGCTCTCCAGGGTAGGAAATTCCAGAGGTTCACCACCCTCTGCCAGAAGAAATTTGTAGGGACATCAGTTTTAAATGACCCACCCCCTCATTCAGGACTCTCCATTAGTGGAAACATCTCAACATCTACCCCCTCATGCTCCCTTAGGATCTTACCCTTTTCAATTCGTCCACCCCTCATTCTTCTAAACTCTAAAGAATATAGATCTAACTTGTTAATCCACTCATGATTGGACAATGCTCTCATCCCAGAAGTTAGCTTGGAATACCTCCAATACTAATGATTCTTTTCCTAAAGAAGGGACCATAACTATACAGTCTGATGAACACAATGCCCCTTTACTGAAACACTAAATTATGCCACTGTGAAATTGGTTAGTTCCAGTTGACAAATAACATTGTCAGGTTCCCTCATGCAAGACCATGCTGCTTTAGGAACAGTGTGTGTTACTGGTCCAGTTTCTCTATGCTGCCAGCACGTAAACTGAGAGCTCATCAATCAGCCCTTAAAAGTCGCAGCACCACTCACACTGCTACACAGAGTGATGTTTACTTCACCGTGACTGCCTCATTGTAGGTCAGTGGATGATGTCTACGTGGACTTTAGTAATGCTTTTGGCAAGGTCCCTCATGGTAGGCTAATCCAGAAGATTAAGATGCATGGAATTCATGGCCACTTGGTAGACTGGATTCAAATTTGACTTGGTCATGGAGGACAGAAGGGAGGGGTGTTATTCTGACTGGAGGTCAGTGACCAATGGTCAGTGCTGGGACCTCAGTTGTTTGAGATACAAATTATTTGGACAAAAATATAGATGGGCTGATTAGCAAGTTCGCAGATGACACAAAAATCGGTGGAGTTGTGAAGAGGCTTGTCAAAGGATAGAGCAGGATATAGATCAACTGCAGATATGGCGGAGAAATGGCAGATGGAGTTTAATCCGGACAAGTGTGAGGTGTTGCCTTTTGGGAGGTCAAGTGCAAGGGGGAAGTATACAGTAAATGGCAGGAACCTTCGGAGAATCAATGTACAGAGAGATCTTGGGGTCCAAGTCTATCGTTCCCTGAAAGTGCAACACAAGTGGATAGAGTGGTTAAAAAGGCATATGGCATGCTTTCCTTTCTGTTGGGGCATTGAGCAGAAGAGTCAGGAAATCATATTGCAGCTATAAAAAATTTTGGTTAGGCTGCACTTGGAGTATTGTGAGCAATTCTAATTGATCCACTACAGGAAGGACGTGGAGGTTTTGGAGAGGGCGCAGAAGAGGTTCACCAGGATGCTGCCTGGATTAGAGAGTTTTAACTATAAGGAGAGGTTGGACAAACTTGGATCGTTTTCTCTGGAGCACCAGAGGCTGAGGGGAGACCTGCAAAAGTATATAAAATTATGAGAGGCATGGTTAGGATAGATAGTGTTTTTTTTTCCCCCAGGGTTGAAATGTCAAATATTTAGAGGACACAGTATTAAGGTGAGAGGGGGAAAGTTTAAAAGGATATTTGTGGGGTATTTTAAAAAAAAGTGTTAGGTGCCTGGAATGGGCTGCCAGGTGTTGAGGCAGAAGCAGACATAATAGTTGCATTTAAGAAGCATTTAGACAGGCACATGGACATGCAGGGAATGGAGGAATATGGTTCACGTGCAGAGGCATTTTGCATCATGGTTAGCATAGACATGATGGGCTGAAGGGCCTGTTTCTGAGCTGTACTGTTCCATGTTCTAAATGACCACGAGTCAAAATTTATTATAGTCAGGAGTTTGAAGATGCAGAATTCGTGTGATTGGCCTTTTAAATAATGTTGCTCAAGAGCTCTCAGCATTAAATGAAGGTTAGTTCCCCTGTGAATGATTAGTGACTGTTGCTTTTCAGATCAATGTGGTTGAAATTTCCCTCTTGACAATTTTTAACTACATTATTGTTGCTATCATTTGGGCAACCTGTAAAGGGAAGACAGTGTTAGTGTGTACAGAGATATTGCAGCAAAGTGAGCAGACGATACTAATGGCTGGCTGAAGACACCCAGTAACATACACAAAGTTTCAAAATTCACAAAACCAATCTGCCTGTGCAATTCCAAAGAAACTCCTAGGCCTATCTTTTTATTCTTCTCTAACAACATCATTATACTGAGTTTCTTTTCGTGGAGGATCTTACTTGCCTCCATTTATATCAGAGTTGGGGGGGGGGGGGGGAAAGAAAACTGTTTGGGTTTCGTCCTATAAATGGTTGAAACAGGGCCATGGGATGGAGATTTAAAGAATTCAGAGGACACTTAAGTGGAGGCAGAGATCTTTAGGGAGGTGGCTGATGATCAAGTTAAAGAGAACTGCTGAATTTGTGTGGAGTTCCTCACCTGTACACCAGAACATTATCGACATCATGAGCACCAACAATCAAATCTGTAAAACAAGGGAGGGCACATATAAAGGCATTGGCATGCAACTCCAAGAACCTGCTTCATCTTGCAACTAACCATGTAGTCTCAAGGAGGACCTGATGATATATCTGTGAATTTCTCCAATGTTGCAAAACTGTCTCATGGCACTGAAGATTGTTTACCCAGTCCGAGGTCCAAATAACCTATTACTTTTCATTACAAACTTTCACAACTCATTGCCGAATACCACAGCAAAGTTGCTGATTGTGTCTGTATCCATGCACACTGTGCTGGATCGGGTAGGACAGGGTTAATTACTTTGATGCCAACACCACTCTGGGACACAGTCCCACTAATGCTGTTGCTATGCTGGGGCACAGTCACAGACTCACACAGCACAGAAATAGACCATTCGCTCCATCACGTCCATGCTGACCATTAGCAACCCATCTACACCAATCCCATTTGCCAGCACTTGGTTTGTGGCCTTCTGTGCTTTGACAATTCAAGTGCTTGTCTAGATACTTGGTGCTTTTACTGTGCTTGACACAGTTGCACTGGTGCTTTACTGTGCTGCCATACTATCTGCATTAGTGAAACTGTATGTTTGTCTACAGTTTTGCTGGGATAAATGTGCTGAGATTCTGTCAACTTTACAGGTCACTGCCGACTTTCAAGTCACTGCGTCTTGATACTAGACCAGATCTTTGGTGCATTTCCATCTCAACTAAGTTAGAAGTAACACTCATCTGCGAAAACAATTTCAACCAAATCAAAGAACTGCTCCTGTTTCAGTGAATCCACTGAAAGAAATTTCTAAACTTATTCACTCTGCCTGATACTCTCACTAGGCCAGCTTCACTTCCATTCTGCTCTGGGAAGGGCCACATCTGAGAGCTTGTGCAGCCTCATGGTGCGAGACTGGAGCCTTTAACTCAGAGTCAGTATTAGATTCCTTTCACTGTGAATGGCAATAGATCTGTTGGATATTTTCTTGATGACATAATGGCCAGCGTTCATAGTTAGTTCACAATTGATCTGATTTATTGAATTCCATCCAATCACTCAGCATCAACTCACAACTAGATTGGCAGTCAGGTCTTGGTGGCACAGGTGAAATACTATATCACTCCAAAAGGTAAAGTAGTTCAGTTTTGATAAATTGTTTCCTTGGCTTTTATTTATTTCATAGGTGATTACAAAACTGCCAGGCTACATGCAAGGTGTACCTTTTTGCTTTGTTCTCACTAAAAACATGACACAGGAATATGCTTCCAATATGTAAAGCATTCATCTGCTATATTTTCTTGTGAATATTGTGTTCTCCACTAGAGAGTACTGTCAGCTCATACTGCAAGGTAGTGTCCCAGTTAATGTGTCCCTTCTTTAGAACTCATGGAATCCTTTCAGTTTCACAGTGCTAGTTTTTTGTACACACAGATACTTAAATATTACAACGACCTTCACACCAATAGTTGTTGTTCTCTGATATGCAACAAAATACATCAATTTCAGCAGATTTAATCCCCATTGGCTGTAGTACTTCCCTGTAATTTACTGGCAACCTCCATTTCTCAGGCTACATCTGATCTGAAAATACGAACCAGTTGAAAAGGTTATGAAAGACAATCCTGGGTATCCTATTTTTCCCCTCTATTAATGTGGATGAACCCTGCAGCATAACACTTGTACAAGGCTACCAAGAGTTGGAATCAAGAACCACCAGGTTAGATTGCAACTCATTTGCTTCCTCCCCAACATACATTTTACTCATTTCTGTTTGCTCGTTTGGAAAATTACTGTTCAATATCACTACAAGGTGACTTCATTGGGTGGATTTGCTTACTGGAGCCTTAGGATGGTTTGTCCCAGATACTGCCTTTGCTTCTCCCTACCCCTCCCATACTTTTCCATCCAAATGTCATATAAAAAAAGTCATTGATATTACAAAACCATCAATGATAAATGCTCAGCTAAGGGGCTTATTTATGACATTTTATAGTGTTTTAATAAGTCAAACTTTGTTCTTATTATTTAGCATTCTGGGAGTTTATTCAGTGTCTATGATTGGCCATCAATATTTGGAAACAGAAACCCACAGACTTTGCTTACCTAGACTTTCCTCAGTGTAAGTTTTTTTTGACAGAAATAATAGTGGCTTCTTATTATTTTAATTATCTACATTCCAGGCACATAACCACATGCAACAAACATGGAGATTTAAGACTTTACCTGGGAAATTATTTGCATCAATATCTGAACCTCCTTTCAATGCAAAGCCAAATCCTGCTGACATCACATCAGGATTCCAAGTTCCCTTCAGTTCTTGAAATGGCTCTTGGTAGAGGCCAGTCGCATGTCCCAGGTAAATAAACACCCTTCCATTCCCATCTTCACCAGCAAATGGGGCTCCAACTGCTACATCTGCAGAGAGGTGGGTATTTCATTACCATCTAACTCAGGTGCTGGCACAAATTATGTCAGCAGGTGTACTTTAAACAAAGAACACAAGTAGCTTCAATAGGAAGGAAATATTATAGTTCTAATGATACTACCCAAATCCCCTTCATTTCCCTTTCACCTACAATCCTCAGTATTGCTCAATGATCTCTGAACTTCACTTACAGCTTTTGCATTTTTGAAAGATATTGGAGTCAGATATTTACTTGGGACTGAGATTTAGATTATTTCCAAGACTTGGGCTCTGTCATATTGGTAGAAGGGAAATTCAAATGTATTCTAGAGCTGCATTTCGGAGAGCCATGAGTTTATCTAGGGGGTATACAATATAAAATGTGTGACTCAATGTATAAAGACTTGTAGGTAGGTTAAAAAACATGTTGTTAATCTATTTCATACCATGTGCCCTCTCATAAGCTTATCCCAGTCCCCAAACCTGCTCCTGTGTAATTAGACTTGGGACAATCCCTGGCTGATAGACAGCACCTGTGTGCAATTAATATTAATTGAAATAATCACACAGACACAATGCAAACAAACCAAGCACCTGATGTTCAGTTTGGAATCTGAAAGGAGCAGTAAACTGCAGGCCTCATTACACCCATGCCCAAACAGTGATTCAAGAGCAACCATCACAAAAAAGTGAAGTAAGGTGAAAGCAGTTGTGTTTAAAATCAAGTCAGGTGTGTTACCAAGAGCCAGAGCAAATTAAAGCCCAGGGAGATCAGTATGATAATTCCCCAGAAAGTAGTCATATTCCAGCAAGGATTACTCTTCAGCAATCCCAAATCTTTTATGGTTAAGGATTAAATGCATAACATCCTTTGCACTGCTGGCAGAATACAAACCACTTGACCTGAGACCTTTGTAGACGGTGCAGCTCAATTGGTAGATTGAACCAGCAGGTGACTCTCTGTGCTATAAATGGTAGCTAATATCTCCTTTAAAACCGCAGAGAGAGAATTAATTTTAAAATGTAATAGGGATAACCCTTTTACATTTGCATTAAGTGCATGATTCATTTACTATGTGCCCTAGGACTGTAAATTTTATACACTTCCACCTTTGTTGGGAGTGTGAGATCTGTAAAATTTATCCACCGCTGTCCTGTGTACTCCTTACCCATGTATCCATCATAATCCAGGTCCCCTAGGGAGGTTATGGCACTGCCAAATCTGCCATACTTGTCTGTCCCTGTGAAGGTCTGTGGTGGTTCTTTGAAGACTCCGGGTTTCTCCTGTAAATAAACATAGAGCCGTCCAAGCTCGTGCAGTTTGCCATCTTGTCCTCGGCTCATAAACAGCGGAGCCCCGACCAAAATATCATCTCTCCTGCATAACAGACAGAGAGGTCCATAAATAGCCAGCAATAATATAATATTAAATTAAACTGAAAGGTCCTGTGTCAGTGCCAGCATCTTATCGATATTTAAAATGAATATGGCTTAAACTGCTGCAAAATGCTGGAGGGGTCAGGCAGCATCTATGGAGAGAAATGGACAGTCAACATTTAAGGTTGAGACCCTTCATCTGAACTGAAAGATGGAGGGGAGGTGGCCAGTATAAAAAGCTGGAGGGAAGGGTGGAACAAGAGCTAGCAGGATCCAGGTGAGGAGTCTCAACCCAAAAAGATGGCTGTCCATTTCTCTCCGTAGATGCCGCCTGACCTGCTGAGTTCCTCCAGCAGTTTGTGTGTTGCTCCAGATTCCAGCATCTGCAGTCTCCTGTGCCTCCCTCTGGCTTAGACAGCTACCTAGTGGGATTTTTTTTTTGAACAACATGATCTTGTATTTTTACCTCTCAGATGTATTCTTCCCTTCAATAAACGGAATGACTCTTGTTGGGACACAGTCCATCATATTTTAATTATAGGTCATACACTGAGGTACACATATTAGAATAAATATCCACAACAAAATGGAGTACACGCCCTTCTTATTTTGCAGTGGAGTGCCGCAGTGGGTTTGGATACAGTTCCAGTGTGTTCTGGAGGTAGATTTCCATGATATATCCATAATAAGTTTGGTATTCTTCTGTAGGTATGTTGGGAAAGAGTGCTAATGTGTGTTGGGATATAGTTCTCTATTAAGTTGGGATGCATCTCTGTGATATGTTACAGGTACAGTTTAATGGTATGTTAGTGATGCAGTCTGAGACATGTTTGGGGTACAGTACTAAAGTATGTTGGGGTACAGTTCCATAGTCCAGGTAGACGGAGCCTGAGATGCATTCATCAGTCTCAAGTAATTGAGATGTCCTCCAACCAATGCAGCCATCTCCAGCATAGTCATGGAAGATGTCCATGGGCCGATGGACTGGATCTGGATCTGGATCCTGGTTACAGCGAGGATCTTGTTTCCAGGACTTTATCCATGAAAGTAACTTCAACAAATGAAGGGAGGTGAGCTGAGCTATCAATCCATTGGAAACTCCACACCATCGTTGGAAAGTATCAAATAATTTCCAACTTTTAATAGTAATAAATAACTTCGAATACATTATAGTAAAAACAATATAATGGATTTACGAAAATTGTCCTGCTTTTAAATACACTTGCAGTATTGATCCCTTGATCAGTTTAGAAAAGATCCAGAGATCCAGCAAACATTTTAAAACTATCATATTCACAAGCAAGCAGCTTCATCTTTCTTTGGAGAGGGAGTTGTACTACAGAATGGTTCCTTACCCATCACTGTTTATATCCAAGACAGTCACTGCATAGCCAAAATACGCTGCCACCTGCAAAGCAAAACCCATAGATGTGATAGTCAAAGAATCAGATATCCAACATTGGCCAACATGTGTTCTCATTGTTGACACTGACAAGTTATCAGGCATACAGTTCTTTCTTCCTTTATATCAGGAAAGTCCTGTAAGAAGGGGAGTGGGTGGTGGGGATATGTTTGGTGCAAGTCAGGTGTGAAGGCCTGAACTGACTTTGAAATGAAGCGGAGCAAGATGGCATCCTCAGGGAAGTCAACTTCGCTTCATTCTTGAATCAGACAAGGCCCTGACTCTATATTCCACCACCAGACAACTCCTACAACTCATCCCTACGGTAACGCTTTGTTCGAACCCCGCCACCACCTTCCCTACAACTAAAAACTACTTTTTATTTCTTTCCCAATTCTTACATATAGTCTTTGACCTGAAACGTTAACTCTTTCCTTTACACAGATGCTGCCTGACCTATTTTGTTGGCTGTGGCCTGCAACAGTTCTTGGTAAGATGCAGGTTGCTCTGAATTTCCTCTGTGCACCCACAGGGTAATCCAATCTTTCCAGGAGAATCTCAAGCAGGCTTTATGTCCTTGACATGCACCTGTAAATGGATTAACACCAGCCCACTGTTTCTGAGAATAAGGGTGGGTAATGCCACAGAATGAGAATGTACTCCTGTCCACTGTATTGACCGTCCAGTGCCTGGAAATCAAACTCTCCAAGGGTGAATTTCTCAGCACACTGAGATACCCTTCACACATAGGATGGACAGTTCTGTGTGACCTGTGTTGCTCTATATCAGTGTGAAATTGTCATGGCAACCAAAGGGAACCAACTGAGCAACAACAGGATGCTCTCTTTAAAGAACTAGTAGACAACTCAGAAATATTCCCAATAATTGAATGGAGATATCAACAGACAATAATAATCGAATTTACCAATTTTATAATCTGTCAAATACCTTCAGTCATTCCCACCTCCCCAAAGAATGGCTAAATATCTTTGGTTGCTCTGATAATGTTAGAGAAGGAATTTGCAATATTTCTTTAGAAATGTCCTTATCTTTGATATATATCTCTGACATATTTTCTTTCACTACACAGGATACGAGAACAGCTGTGGGTCGGGAATTGGAAGGGAGGGAGGGAATTTAGGAAAAATTACAATCACCAGGATGGTTATTTAATGGGCAATGTAGAAAAAAATCAGCATATTAGGCAAAGACCACCTGGTTTTGTGAAAGGGAAATGATGTTTGACAAACTTATGGGAGTTCAGTGAAGAAGTAACAGACGATTTTGGTAAGGGGGGGAGCTGGTGCCGTTTGATAAGGTGCCACATCACAGGTTATTGTAGGGGATGACACAGTGGTGCAGCAATTAGTAATCCTGTTGCACTGTTCCAATTGTCCCTTGTTCAAACCTGACTTCTGGTGCCGTCCATGTGGGAGTTTCCAGTTTCGTCCCACATCCCAAAGATGTGCAGGTTGGTAAGGTAATTGGCTGCCTCTAAATTACTTCCTAGTGAGTGGCTGGCAGAGAATCAGAGGGGAGGAAGAGGATGTGAGGAAGAATAGCTTAAAATTATGTGGGGAACGGGATAAAAGTCAGCATAGAGTTGATGGGTCTGAATGACCTCCCACAATGTTGTAAGAAAATATGAACAAATAAATATGAGCAAATTGAATCTCGTAGCGCAGGAGGTAACATTTTGGTGTGGAAAAGAAAATTGCTAAATAACAGGAAACAGAGAATGGGTATAATTGGGTCATATTGTTCACTGACAAGATACAATGGGATGATGTGCCACGGTGATCAGTAACAGGGCCTCAGTTTTACAATTTATATAAATGACTTGAATGAAGGGACTTAAGGTATGATTGCTAAATTTGCTGATAGCACCAAGATAGTTGGAGATGCTCTGAGCAGCAGAGAGATCTGGGAGTCCCAGTGCATGATTTGCACAGGTTAGTGTGCAGGTAAAGCAGGTAACTGGGAAAGTTAACAGAATGTTATTGCTTATTGCGCATGGAATTGAATGCAGAAGTAAGGAGGATATGTTTCAACGTGAAACTTTACTGATGAAACTACAAATGGAATACTGCGTTGGTCTCTTATTTAAGGAAAGGTGTTAATGCAATGGAAGCAGTTTAGAGAAAATTTACTAGACTAATAATTGGAAGGAGTGAGGAAAGATTGGATTGGCAAGGCTTGTCAAAAGAGTGAGATGGGACTTGATTGAAATATTTAAGATCCTGAGGAGTCTAGACAGGGTGGATGTGTAGAAGATGTTTCCTCTTGTGGGAGAATACAGAATTAGGGGTCGCTATTTAAATTAAGGGGTGGCCCATGTAAGAGATCAATGTTGATTTTTTTCTCTCTCTCAGAAGGTCATGAGTCTTTGGAAATCTCTTCCTCAAAGGGCGGTGGAAGCAGAATCTTTATATTTTTAAGGCAGAGGTAGATAAGTACTTGATAAGAAAGTGTGCGTAAGGTTACTGCAGTTGGTGGGAAGGTGGAGTTGAAGCAGCAACCATGCGAGCCTTAATCTTATTCGAAGGGCTGAGCGAGCTACTCCTCTCCTTATTTGTATGTTCATGGGATCGGCTCCCCATATTGCATTTGACATGCTATCATGTAGAATACAATAATCACCACACATTGAATCTTTATCTCCTAATTTTCTCCAAATCTTTCTTGACTTCCTAACTGTTGCTGAGGGACTCTTCACCCATTCTTTATGCTTCAGTCCAGACACCAAGTTGGCGCAGTGACACGGCTAACAGCTGCCGCAGCACAGCTCCTGTGACCCGGGTTCAGTTCTGACCTCGTGTGCTGTCTGCATGGAATTTGCACGTTCTCCCTGTGACCAGTGCAGTTTCCCTCCCATATTCCAAAGGCATGCTAGTGGGTTAATTAGTTGCTGTAAATGTCAAGGTTACAGGGACATAAATGGGACAAGTTGATTAATGGGAATGCTCTGAGAGCTGGCATGGACTAGATGAGCTGAATGCCCCCTTCTATATTGTTATGAAATATGAAATGTGGGACCTTTGGTTTCCATACCAAACTATTTGGTGTGTTTACACACACAACCACCAGAGGGAACCTTACAGATGTCCAAAATAGTCTTATTTGTTTCACTGCAAAATAATATTAAAGTCCTCTTCTGTTCTGCAGCATATGAAAGGTGACCACTGGCAAATCAATGATAGGAAGATATCGTCGTTCCTATATTAACATGGGTGTTAAAGTTCAAGGTATGAGGAAACTAGAATATTCAACATAACAAGAAGAACGAATGTGTTTAGAAATCTGACCTGCATCTGGGTTATCGTATTGCACATTAAAACCTGTTTAAAATTTGTCTTCAACTGAAAGAAAGAACCTACATTTATACATGGCTTCAGCAAGTCCCAATGTGCCTAACAGCCAATAGAAGTTGTGCAGTGTTGGAGTGTTGTACTACAGGGAGACATAGTTTCCAATCTGTCCCCCAGAGATAGAAGGTTAGATAATCTAGTGTTGTAGTTGTTAGTTGCTGTGGCTAATATAATCATATTGCTATCTTTCTGAAACGAAACAGTATTACTCAATATTTCAAAACTGATTCCCATTTCTTACCTGCTCACCAATAATGCTTTGTATGGTTGTCATATTTGTAGACCACAAGATAATTACCTGTCAAAGCAAGAGAATAACCATGGTAAATGTGTGGTATACCTGCTCTGAAATTCCAGAAGTCCCATTCGCCAATAGTTTGAGTCACAGAGCCTGTTGCTCATTATGGAATTGTTGAGGGTGCATGCCTGGCTAGAAAAAGTGTCCTATTTCCTGAAATGGTTCATCAGAGGAGGTCATCTCAATTGACAGAAAGGAGGTCCAACATGAGCTAACCACTTCATCCATTAAATATCTGAAGACAAATAACCTGGTTTGAGGTGAGTGATTCTTTCAGAGCATTTATAAGGTCCAAGACAGCTCCTACATCAGCTCCCAGCATCTAGGGAAAATGCAGTGAGTAGGATTTATGAGCTGGCCTTCAAACTCTCCCCAGAGATACCTGCAAATGGTCTGCATGTTGCTGGGACAATTCTGTGGTTAATGAATAAGTTTCAAATGCTGTAATCATTTACTAAGAGTCAACATTTATAAAATAAAAGAGAAATAATAACTTATTTTTCCTGAAGTAATAGATTATCCATAACTACTCAATGAAGATGGTTCAAAGCATTTAGATAAATAATAATCTAGATGTCAAAAAAGAGGTGTTTGAATAAAGCTGAGCAGTAGTCCTTTCATTTTTACCAAAATGATTCCAGACAGTGTTCACTCCCCCAAATGCTATAAAATTATTTAAATACTGAGTTGAAGATTTTGTTTCTTGCTTTGTTAGAGAATCTCCCAGACTCCTCGATCTCCAAGTTTAGTATAATTAATGTATCAACCTCTCCATAGCAGATGGGAGCTGCCAAGATAAAAGTTCAGAAGAACCACTTCATGACATGCTATCTCTTTTTTGCACTGCAGTTTGAGACAACGGAAGTTGTTTCAACATTCCTGTAAAATATAGAAACCGAATGTATGTTGAAATCCTCTATTTACTCTCAGTTTTAGAAGTTCAAGCCTTGGAAATTACGGTATAACCATGCACATTCACCATTCTTTGAACCAATGATATTGCTGATTTGATGTGGGGAGCGGCTTTAATTCAAATTGATGAAGCATCTGAGGTTTTCTGAGTTATGACCATAGATGGGCTTTAACGTGTTTGATTCAACATCCTTAAGAAGCACCTTTCCCGTGGTCATCCAAAGATACAATTCTGAAATAAAAATAAGAAGGCTACAGAAAATCTGTGACTGGGTTAGTTATGTTTGGGTGATATTAACTTGGTAATTTTGTTTAGCTGGGTTGGGCTTGACAGAGATGAGCAAGCTCAGGACCAGCCAAGAACAAAATTTTAAAGCATCTTTTCAACAATATTTCTGGTGCACCTTGTGGGGTTTGATCCAGGTGAATGGTTTGTTCATTTACCTATTGGGGCGGTTAAGAGCCAGTGCAGTTCTGGGAGACTGAAGTCATTTATTGGCCAGAGTGGGTAAAGGACAGCACACTTCCTTCCCCAGAGATGAAAATCTGGAGACAGTCTAGTAGTTATATGGTGACTATGACTGATAGAAATCTCAATTGGATTAAACATTTATGTAATCAATTATACATACAGAACCCAATGTGCTTTCGCCTCGGAGCTCCCACGAGATATTCTGTAGAAAGAACAGATAGATAAAAGGTTTGTTTGATAAATGGTCATTCCATTACCATTAGGGACAAAATGAACACTGTAAAGTTGACCACGTAATTTAGTTCTTGTTCTCATGTTTGAAATTCAAGCTAGAAACTTGTATTACCTCTTGTAATTTTGGGAATATGTGCAGCTGAGGTGTTAAGTCCTCCAAGGTGGAAGGGATTGTGAGAGAGTGGAGTTTAAAGAGTGGGAATACTGGATCAATTTTCAGGTAGCACCCAAAAGAGTGCAATCCATCCATTGTTGTCGGTCCGGTATCAGAACTACTTTGAGACTTGCTCCTTAGATAGAACTAGGGGCACAGTCTTGGAATGGCCATTTTGACTGAGGTGTGAAGGAATTTCTTTAATCTGAGGATTGTGAATCTCCAGAATTCTCCACCCCTTGGCTCTGTCAGTAATTGGGCATATTCAAGGTTGAGGTTTGTTGGATTTTGGAATGGAGTCAAGCGTATAAGGGAAATGTGTGGGAGAGTGAATCTGAGGTACGGATCTTACTGAGTGTTGGAACAGGCACACGAACCATGTAGTCAGTCCCAAGATCTCATGAGCAGCAATGTGGGAGAATGAGTGATGTTGTTTGGGGGTGTGAGGGGGCTGGAACATTACAAACATATGTTACCATAAATTTAAGTTAAGATAAATTATACATAACTTACATGACAACATAAACATAATGGCATTAGTGCAAGTTGAGACAGAGATAAAGAAAAGAATGTCAGTGTACACATGAACAATTTTCCAATGGAAAACAACAGGCTTCTTTACAAAACAAAGTCATTCCTTCTGGATTAATTAGCTTTGATTCGTTCCCATGGGTTTTTCCTTAGGCCTGAGTATGTAATGTGGGAATTGAGGTACTTACACTGAGTTAGGTGCCGTGTGCCAATAACTTACTTAGTCAGATGAGTACAAGCTCCACTTTCCTTGACTCAAACCATTGACTGATATAATGATCATCTTTTTGCCCTCTGGGCCCTTGTTATTTTAGCCTACACTTCTGACTCTTATACTTTGTAATAATGGTCTGTGCAAGATGCAATTAGTTGAGGATGATATTAAGGTGACCCTTAGGATTACTTGGACCATGCTAAAGTGAGACTTAACTCAATTCTAATCAAAAAGAATGTTGAGAATTTAATTCTATTGTAGTAAGACAATGCACTGTATTTCTCCAGATAATGCAGAATATCTCAATCTAGAGACTCTCAGGATTAATGGGAGCTAATGTAATTAATGTGGACATTACCTAGAATAGTACAAGACAATGAACTTTACCTTTTACCGAGTCTCCTGTGAATTCCCCCAGGGCAAGCGAGTAGGCCTGGAAAAGTAGATACATTCAGATGGTTATGAAGGTAATATCACGAGACACGTATTTCACCACCTTTCAAGCTGCATTTAACAGAACAGATTTTCAAAAGTAAGCATTCTGATACTTTCTCATCATGACAAGTCACATCTTCCACTAGAAATCAAAGTATCTGACAATATAAAACCAATCTGACAGTCACACTGACAAGATAATGTTGAATTCAAGTATCAACATGGACAATACCTTCAATAATATGTCATCTTTTTTAAACATCTACGCCTTGATATATTTTGTCTCTAACAGGAGTTTATTAAGGGTGGTTACCTGATGGAACGCCTGCAGGTATTTTTCAGGGGACAGAGGTTTTACTGGGGAGTTGTAGAGCAGGTTACTTTCATGGAACAGTTTATGCTTGGAGAAAGCCTACATTGCAGCATTGCTGCATTAAGCGATAGGAGCCTCATTCATACCTCCTCCTCAAAATCAAGCTTTCTACCCATCTGATGGTGTGGAGATATCGGGGAAAGTACCATCAATGCTGTCTCCACAAGATCCCCCAAATTCATTGGAAGGGTCAGTGTCCTCTCTCAGACCAACGTCCTCAGTGCTGAGGTCCAAGTTATTTTCAGTTAACCACTGCGGACAGGTCATGTCAATTGCACACTCCCAAAACTGACACTCTATTCTGATGACACAAGAGACGGCCGATGCTGGAATCTGGAGCAACACACAAAATGCTGGAGGAATTCAGCAGGTCAGGCAGCATCTATAGAGGAAAATGGACAGTTGACGTTTCGGGTCGAAACCCTTCATCTGGACTCTTTCTAGCATCTGCAGTCTCTTGTGTCTCCATTTTGTTACTCCACTGCAAAGTCCACTTCAAGACATGCCAACATTGAAGAAGCTTCCCTCCTCCCTTCGACAGGATTTCTGTGAGACCCTTTCTCATTGCTCCCCCTCTGCAATCTCTGCTGCTCTTCGACCGCACTCTCATCCAGACTCACTACAACAGCCAGCCCAGATGAAGGGTCTTGACCTGAAATGTCGACTGTCCATTTCCCTCCATAGATGCTGCCTGACCTGCTGAGTTCCTCCAGCAGTTTTTTTTTCGCTCCAGAATCTGCATTTTCTTGTGTCTTCACTCCATTCCGAGCTCTGTCGTGGAACGAGGTTACCAGACAGACGGAGGAGAAGATTCAAGGATGTGCTCAAAACTTCCTTGAAGAAATCCATCACCCCCATCGACACCTGACTCTTTAGCCCGTGGTCATTCAAAACACAGGAGGAACATTTGGGATGGTTTGGGGAATCAGGAGCACACAGAGGTCCTGCAGAAGGAGTGGATATCTCATAAGCTACCCACCCACTCACCCCATCAGGCACATCCTGTCCCATCTGTGGAAGAGTCTGGGGTTTCCACATAGATCTCATCAGAACCTACAACACTTCAGTGGAAGAATCAAGCCTGAAGCAGAAGAAGAACACTCTTGTCAAAGAGTAGAGTGGATGTGACGAGATGCACAGTCAGACTGGAGATGGATTGAGTTAACTCTGATGGTTTTAGCCTGTCTTCCGCTAATTAATTACACAGACTCTACTGAGCATGATGTAAACAGTGGCTACTTTCTTTATCAGCATACTTGAAATACTGGGCATTCTTACAACATTACACTGTATCCTTAAAGAGAAAATACAGGATATAGAATACAGTAAAATGCTGGAGCCTTACCCATAAAGCTGTATCTTGTGTCCCTTTTGCATCTTCAGTTTGTTTCTTTGATCCCAATACTTTTAGAGGATAGTTGTAGTCGTAATTTTGGAGAATCTGATCAACCTTGGCAGCGATCAACTGACCTGATAGGATTACAGGATGTTTAAACATTTATCTTTCAGGCACTTTACACAAGTGAATATCTTGCAGACAACATGAGTTGGATGGCATGAGACAGACAGGTGTGGAGGGGAGTGGTGGGACAATGCTTGTGCCTGACACTGTGGGGCAAGTCCCAGATGTTGATAGTATCATTGAGGAAGAGGAGAAATTAAATAGGACAGGGAATGTGATTCAGAGTTCAGTTTTGCAAGACATCTTACTGGATATTAAGTTGAGCCTTTGCCTCAATTTAATATCCAGTAAAACCTGAAAATTAGAGAATGCCTGATATCCAGTCATTGTCATTCAACCCACCATGTCCATGTCACCAGCACTAATCCCATTTCCCTGCATATTGAGGTCAACACTTCACTACATATCCTCTTCGTAGGGCTGAAAATTTGGAGTCCTGTAGTTTTCCACATGACAGCAATGTTTCATGAATATGTGTGTCTAACCTGCGTCATTTGGCACAGCAGAAGGTTCAATCCAGTATGATAACAATGAAGCACAATGGACTAAGGTTGTCCCTCAGAGCTGCTCCCATAATCCTGTCATAACTTTTCCAAAAGAGTGGAAATGATTTCCAGCAAAAATTTGTGGCGAGGAAGTAGGAAATTTTTGAGAAAAAAATCATCCGTAATTAATCATTTCTCCTCTGAGCTTTGGCATAAAGTATGTGCGGCACGCAAGTGATTTTTTTTTTTACTGAGTAATACCATCTCGGACCTGTTGGCACCCTGAAGTAAGGTACAGTCTAAATCACCAAGTTCCTGAAGATAAAGATATTCTGATTGTGTTGTGATCAGTGGGAAACTGTGCCACTGTGGTGATGAGAAATCAAAATTCAGGGTTAGAAAAGATTTTCAGGGAAGGGAAAGGGTTCAAAGCTGCATGCACAATACCACATTCAGTTCAAAGAACGGAAAATTGTATTGACTACAGATTGTGTGTACTGATACAAGCTCTTGATTTATATCATACAAGGACAGGAAATGAAGAGGGCTCTTCTGTTTCTTCTTCCATTCAATTAAATTATTTTCTGCTTTTGCCATAGAGTTCATAGAGTCACACCGCTTGGAAACAGGTCTCTTGGTTCATCATTGGGCACCCGTTTACATTAATCCCATTTTATTCTCCCTATATTCCTGTCAATCTCCCCCTGCCCCTCCCCACCAGATTCTTCTACCTCTCACCAATGGACTGGGGGCAAGCTACAGTGGCCAATTAACCAACTTACCTGCAAGTCTTTTGGGATGTGGGAGGAAACCAGAGCTTGAGGAAGCCCACACAGTCGCAGGGAGAACGTGCAAACTTCACAGTGACTGAATCAGAGATGAGGATTGGCCTTGGACTGCTGGAGCTATGGGGCCCACAGCTCCTACCCTCTGTGCTTCTGCTGCCTCTGTATTCCTGAATCTAAACTTTGCCTCACACGTTTCTTGTTAGCCTTCTATACAAATAGCAATATTGTCATAAATTTTAATTGACCTGATATCCAGAACATTTTGACATGAGAGAACACCAGATTCTTCAATAAAAAGTGCTTGCTGTATCTGTCCATTGTGCTTCATTATTATCATACTGGATTGAACCTTCTGATGTGCCAAAAGATTTATACCTCTTTAACTGAAGCTTTTAATATTACAATGTTACACCAATTTCTTGGCAATAAGTTTGTTTAATTTATGAGATTCATACCCGCCCAGATTCCGCCTTCCATTATGTTAGGTTTCCAGGTTGTATTGATTACATAAACTGAGCCTCAGAAACATGTAGCCACAAGAAATATATAAACATACTAAGGCAGCTAAGAAAACATCAAATACCAAATATAAAATACAAATGCAGGTGCTAGAAATCTGCAATAAAATCAGAAAATATTTGAAATACTCAGCAGGTCAGGCAGCACCTGTGGAGAGAGAAACACAATTAATTTTCTAGCGTGATGAACCTTTATCACAATGGTTTTAATCCTATCCTGATGATAGGTCATCCCTCTGAAATGGTAACTCTGTTTCTCTCTCCACAGATTCTGTGAGGCTCGCTGAACATTTACCTTTCTCAGGTAAATTTGCACCCATCTCATCTGGAGTGTAACAAATTCAGTAACCTTAATCCTGTTCCTAGGGCATAACGTCTGTATGATGCTACTTTTAAATTGCCATTAAATTGGTGTTCACATTTAGTGGTGTCACGAGGATGACTTGGTAACTAGAAATGATGTATCTGGTATGATTACTAATATCGGGAGTTAGTTCCACAGCAGCTGTAAGTGTGCTGGTGGGGCAAGGTACACAGGATGACATTCTGCACCAAAGCTGTGCAATGGGCTGCATTGTCCTGGATCCTTTCCTCTGTCCAAAGGCAGTGCACACTCTTTAGAGGTGGCCAACTGAGCTGATCCTCTGTGGTCAGAGGCATCGTGCGAGGTGGAGCAGGGCTGTGTCACAAGTAGGCCCCAAGTGATGGATTCTGAGGCTCAGCACTCCCCATATGCCCTGACACTGTCAAAAGCTTTAAAACTATTTTAAACTGTCTCTGCAGTCAGGTACATTTATAAACTGTTATAATTGGTTTAAATTATTTTTTTTTAAATAATATATTTTTAAAATATTAAATTAAAAGAACCATAAAATGATAACAAAAATATTTTAAAAAATAAAGTAAAATAAGTAATCCACTGCTGTTCACTTATATTTTTGCACTGGGTTGTTTTCCTACACTTCGATGGTATTAAAACAGAACTGTGATTTACCCTACGGCGGTTTGTGAAATCACCTAAAAATGAAATCTTCAGTTGCAAAGTTCCCAGGACATGTTGTTGGCCTTCTCTGTGTAATGTCAGACTGCAGCTGACATTGTTGGTCTCAGTGCACTTCCCTATTGATCTATTGCAAGGACTTCTAGCACCTCCAAGTCAGCTCTTAAAGGGGTACACAGTACACGTAAAACCCATCCAGCTGCAAGGCGCTGTTGCTATGACTGAATGGTTGCTGCAATGATGGGAAAGGCGAGAACTTGAGAGTGTAAATTGGGATGACATCTTTGAAGGGAAATGTACTACGGAGATGTGGTCGATGTTCAGGGATCTATTGCAGGATGTTAGGGATAAATTTGTCCTGGTGAGGCAGGGAAGGAATGGCAGGGTGAAGGGACCATTGGTGACAAGAGAGGTGGAACAACTAGTTAGGAAGAAGGAGGCAGCATACATAAGGTGTAAGTATCAAGGATCAGATAGGGCTCATGAGGAATATAGAGTAGCAAGGAAGGAACTTAGGAAGGGGCTGAGGAGAGCGAGAAGGGGACATGAAAAGGCTTTGGCGAGTAGGGTTAAGGAGAATCCCAAGGCTTTCTTCTCGTACGTGAAGAGCAGAAGGATGGCTAGAGTAAAGGTAGGTCTGATTAAAGACAAAGGTGGGAAGATGTGCCTGGAAGCTGTGGAAGTGGGTGAGGTTCTCAATGAATACTTCCCTTCAGTATTCACCAAGGAAAGGGGTCTTGATGATGCTGAGGACAGTGTTGGTAAGGGTAATGTTCTAGAGTATGTAGATATCAAGAGAGAGGATGTGTTGGAGCTGTTAGAAAACATTAGGACAGATAAGTCCCCGGGGCCTGACGGAATATTCCTCAGGCTGCTTCGTAAGGCAAGGGAGGAGATTGCTGAACCATTGGCTAGGATCTTTGAGTCCTCGTTGTCCACGGGAATGGTACCGGAGGATTGGAGGGTGGCGAATGTTGTCCCCTTATTCAAAAAAGGTAGTAGGGATAGTCCAGGGAATTACAGACCAGCGAGCCTTACATCTGTGGTGGGTAAGCTGTTAGAAAGGATTCTAAGAGATAGGATCTATGAGCATTTAGAGAATCATGGATTGATTAGGGACAGCCAGCATGGCTTTGTGAAGGGAAGATCTTGCCTCACAAGCCTGATAGGGTTCTTTAAGGAGGTGACCAGGAAGATTGATGAGGGTAGTGCAGTAGATGTGGTCTACATGGATTTTAGTAAGGCGTTTGACGAGGTTCCACATGGTAGGCTTCTTCAGAAGGTTTGAGGCCAAGGGATCCAGGGAGGCTTGGCCGTGTGGATTCAGAATTGGCTTGCCTGTAGAAAGCAGAGGGTTGTGGTGGAGGGAGTGCATTCAGATTGGAGGGTTGTGACCAGTGGTGTCCCACAGGGATCAATTCTGGGACCTCTACTTTTTGTGATATTTATTAATGACTTGGATGAGGGGGTAGAAGGGTGGGTTAGCAAGTTTGCAGATGACACAAAGATCGGTGGTGTTGTGGATAGTGTGGAGGGCTGTCGAAGCTTACAGAGGGATATTAATAGGATGCAGAGCTGGGCTGGCAAGTGGCAGATGGAGTTCAATCCGGAGAAGTGTGAGGTGGTACACTTTGGAAGAACAAACTCCAAGGTGGAGTCCAAGGTAAATGACAAGATTCTGGACAGTGTGGAGGAAACAGAGGGGATCTGGGGGTTCATATCCACAGATCGCTGAAAGTTGCCTCACAGGTGGATAGGGTAATTAAGAAAGCTTATGGAGTGTTAGATTTCATAAGTCGTAGGATCGAGTTTAAGAGCTGCAAAGTAATGAGTGCAGCTTTACAAAACTCTGGTTAGACCACACTTAGAGTATTATGTCCAGTTCTGGTTGCCTCATTATAGGAAGGATGTGGATGCATTGGAGAGGGTGCAGAGGAGATTTACCAGGATGCTGCCTAGATTAGAGAGTATGCATTATGAGGAGAGCTAAGGGAGCTAGGGCTTTACTCATTGGAGAGAAGGAGGGATGAGGGGAAGACATGATAGAGGTATACAAAAATATTAAGAGGAATAGATAGAGTGGACAGCCAGCACCTCTTTTCCAGGGCACCGGTGCTCCAATACAAGAGGGCATGGCTTTAAGGGTAATGAGCTAGGAAGTTCAAGGGAGATGTGAGAGGGAAGTTTTCACCCAGAGAGTGGTTGGTGCATGGAATGCGCTGCCTGGGGTTGGTGTGGAGGCTGATACGTTGGTCAAGTTCAAGAGATTGTTAGATAAGCATATGGAGGAATTTAAGATAGAGGGGATATTGGGAGGAAGGAGTGAGATAGTCTTAGGCATCGTTTGAAGGTCGGCACAACATGGTGGGCCGAAGGGTCTGTATTGTGCTGTATTTTTCCATGGTTTCTATGGTTCTATGGAAAGCATGAGAACGTGCTCCAAGAGGGACTTGAGGGACCTGGACAGGTTGCTGATGATCAATGCTCACAGAAGCATATTGTCTACATATTGCTGGGAGTCTCTCATTGTGGGTTTAATTTGGGCTTAAACTGGACTCCAGTTTTGACTCAGAACCTCACCCCCAGCTGATTTCAACTCCCTCTCCCCCAAACCCCATTGCCTAACACAACACTAACTGAAGTACCTCATACACACCCCCACCCTCAATCCCAGGTCTCTCTTATACACAAATCCCCAGCTTGAATTCCTCTGCTCATTATGTAGTGGGTGGAGGAAGGGATTTTGTGCTCAGGAAGTATGCAAAGCTGGATCTGTTGGCCACAATGCTTTGTGATTCACCCACAGTGGACCTTGGACCACCACACATCACCGGTTTAACAAGACTTTAAACCCGATTTCTGGGCTAACATCTTTTGACCAAGTTTTTAGTCAGCTCCCTAATCTTTACCATAGTCTTCGGTGTCCCTTATGCCTCTCTGAAGCCTCGTGGAATATTTCACCAGGTAAAGCTACTACATGCTGCAAGTTGTTGTTGTTCTTGTATGGCTAACACATCACATTAAATTCTCCACAGGTGTAAAGCATCCCTACACTGTACTTAATTGAGAATTATTGCTTGTATGTTGTTCTGCTGATGAGCAGCAATTAAGAGATGTTTGAAAAATAGCCATCACACTACGAGTACTATTTTAAGGCATGTTATTTTGTGGTTGGGTAAAATAAAACTGAAAAGAAAATGAATGGCATCAGTGAATTAACATTATCACATGCAAATCTCTTTACACTTGATTCACTGCTTAACAATAATGATTATAGAACGGCAGGAATGAAAGATTGGGTGAAAGAAAATGGGCCTAAAACTCATAACACAACAAGCAATAAAGAGTTTGAACATACAGGTCATCCCTAAGTTACGAACTCACAACTTATGGACACCTCTGCATGTGAACAAGCTCCCTTAATATTATTAAATTGAAAAGTCCGATGTACGTGCATATGTTTGTTCCTACAAAGGTCAGAAGTGGTTTCCTCTTTCTCCATTTTTAGTAATTGTTCTTTCTTATCAGTGCTTTTGATGCCATTTATTAAAATACTGCAGAGGTTTGGTACCATACTGAGTGAATTTGTGTATTTTTCTGTAAAAACGGAACCTGTCCATTCCCTGGAATAGCCTGTAACCGCTGAATCCATCATGTGAGACAGAGGACTTGTTTGAGAGACTTGCTTTTTCTGCTATCCAGCTATAGATTTCACAGAACAGCCCCATTAATAGAAAAGATAATTGCATTATGTGGCACATTTTCACTTCCACAGAACAACTAAAAATCTGTTCCTCCCGTTGTGTGCTACTGATAAGCATATTTCACCCTGTTAATAGCAGCAGGACAGGGGCCACACTAAGGCTTATGTTCTGCCAAGTGGAGGTAGGTCTTCCTCAGTGCAGCTGCATCAACTCCTCGGGGACAACAAATCTTGCCGCAGGTGCCTCAAGTGGCTGACAGGTTCCTTATTTGAAATGCAAAGGGCTTTTTGCTCACTTCAGTACAGGATGCTGCATAATGATGGGTTGGTGCAATTTCTGGGTTGGTGCAATTTCTGCTAGTAACAGCACCTAGTTTCCTGCCCTCTGTACACCTGGGGTGTCATGAACAGGTCTGGTCTCCATATATAAAGAAAGGATATAGAAATATTGAGACAAATACAAAAATAATTTACAAAGATGATACCAGGGAAACCACATAGAATGGGAAAGGCAGAAATCTGACTTGATAGAGGTCTCATGGAGTCATAGACGGATACAGCATGGAAACAGGCCCTTCAGCCCACCAAGTCTATGCTGATCATCAATCACCCATTTACACTCCTCCTACGTTAGTCCTTTTTTTCATTCTCCCCACATTCTCATCAACTCCCCCCAGATTCTGCCACTCACCTCCACACTGGGGACAATTTACAGTGGCCAATTAAACTACCAGCTTGTACATCTTTGGGATGTGGGAAGAAACTGGAGTACTAGGAGGAAATCCACGCAGTCACAGGGAGAATGTAACACCAGACAGGCAGCACCAGAGGTCAGGATTTAGCCCAGGTCTCTGGTGCTGTGAGGCAGTGGTACTACAAGCTAGGTCACTGTGCTGTCATAAAATTATGAAGGGATTCAATAGGGTAATATTAAGCAAATATGTTTCCAAAACTATTATTCATATTACCTGTCATTTTCTTATAGTTTTTTTACAACATCGTACAATGCTTTTCACCCATCAATCAGCCCATAATTCAGCTCTCAGAGTATTCCCAGCAGTCCCATTCCCCAACTTCCTTCCCTGTGACCCATTCTCTCTCACATGTTCATGAACTTCCCCAGATTCCCCTGCCACCCATCTGCGCTAAGTGACATTTACAGTAATTTCCCACCAATCAGTTTTCCTTTAGGGTGTGGGAGGAAACCTGTTGGAAATTCGTGTGATCACAGAGAGAACATGTAAACTCTGCGCAGACTGTAAACGCAAGATTGAACTCGGGACACAGGAGCTATGCAGAAGCAACACTCCTGCAGCTCCACTACACTGACCAATGGGTGATTTAAAAAAAATCAAACCCAGTACAGAAGTCGGAAGGAATTTGTGGTGAGAATGGAGATTCTGATTAGTCATTCAGAGAAATTACCCAAATTTTATCTCGTAGCATAGATGTTCTTCAAAATTAAAGCTCTTCTTGCCTTTGTTTGTGTCTGTAAGTCTGGAAATGCCCTCAACGTTAGAGTTCCTTACCTTGCCAAAAGAAACTGCCGGGTGCTCCCAAGAGTAGGTCTCCTCCCTAAAATAAAGAGGATTAAGCTTTTACAATGTGTTGATGTCTACAGTGTGATGGCAATACAGAAAACCTGCTATTTTATCCACTTGTAACTGAGGCTCTGTAAATTGTTCCCTTTGGCCTTTATTCTGTCAACATGAAATTGGAACATAAAATAAAATCAACTCTCATCCTGTGCAATTAGTGCGGCCATTGTAACGCTGAACACCACAAACACACTCTTATGTGTTTGTTATATCTGAGCTCGCTCCAGATTTGTCCTGGAGACTCTAGTAATTTTTAAACAGCTACCACAGCTCTGGTGACTTGAGGATGAGTTCTGGCTTAGTGAAGGGACCAGAATGTGAGTGAACCTTTGGCAGCTATAGCCAGGGGAATCTTCACTCACTGAGAATTAGGCTCTGTAAAGGCTCTCCATCCATCACATCAGCTACGTTTGTGAAATTGTAGTTGATATTTTGTCAGTACATTTTTTTAAAAACTGTGTTTAATCTCTCTCTGTTTAGTTTTTAAGAGCTGGGACAGAGTTGGGTTTGTTGGATTTGAAACTATGTGAGATATGTGAGTCACTGGCCAGATTTGTTCTGAGTCTTGTCATATATAGAAAGCGTTGAAAAAGCATAGTAAACCAGCAGAGAGGAGAACATGTTGAATCTGTTTTTATTTGAATGTTAAATAGTATTGAAGGTTAGGAATGAAAGAATATAGGAAAGGATGAAACAATGGAGTTCCCAGTCATACTAGCCTGATACATACTGAAGTCTTTCAGTAATTTACAAAAACTGAAGATTCGTGTGGGCATTTTATTATGTAAAAGGTGTTGAAGTTCTAAGTTACCAAGAGTCCAGTGACTTTGGTGAGAATAACAACATGTTGTAATTTTTAACCAGAGAAACTGGAGAGTTCAGAACCAGAGGTCACAGCGTCAGGGTATAGGGTATGCCATTTGGAACAAAGATCACCAGAAATTTCTTCACCCAGAGGGTGATGAACACGTGGTATTCTTAATCACAGTGGTCTGTGAAGGCCAAATCATTAAAAATAATCAAGGAGGAGGTAAATATATTTCCTATATGCTAACAGGGTCAAGGGATGTGAGATTTCTTTATTAGTCACATGTACATCGAAATACACAGTGAAATGCATCTTTTGCGTAGAGTGTTCTGGGGGCAGCCCACAAGTGTCGTCACTCTTCCGTCGCCAACATAGCTTGCCCGCAACTTCCTAACCTGTACATCTTTGGAATGTGGGAGGAAACTGGAGCACCCGGTGGAAACCCACACAGACACACGGAGAGGACATACAAACTCCTTACAGACAGCAGCAGGAATTGAACCTGGGTTGCTAGCACTGTAATAGCATTACGCTAACCGCTACACTACCGTGCCTGCTCACATTCCATGTGAGGGAATGGGGCACTGAAATTTGCTACCAGCCACAAAGGGAACGCGATGCTTTTGAATGGTGGAACAGAACTGAAGGTTTGTCACACCAACTCCTGTTCTATTTCTTTTATTTCCCCTCTTTTGATGTTTAGCGAGGAGTGACTTGAGTAACATCATGGAAGGTTCATGCAAGAGTGAATTTGTCCTTGGTACAACCCAAAATTATTGTATGAAGGCACCGTACATTTGCACTGAGTTCCTTTTGTTACTATTTTTAATGGTACTGTTGGTCTATTTAATAAGCTAATCATCATTTCTCATTTAAGTAGCAAAGGGAGGAATTTGTTACATCTTTGTTAAATGGCCACGCAGCCTTACATCTCAGATTCATTTTCAAACAGATGTGTCAGTCCTCCAGAACCAAAAATAAATTTCAAGAAAGGGAAATTGAAATATTGTAGATAAATACAGCGTGAGCTTTTTACCTCTGTGAGCTCACTGCTCCATCCTGCCTCACAAAAGCGCTGATCAGGAGCTGAGAAATAAAGACAGTTGTAATTAATCATTTAGCATAGAGGGCACAATTCCAGATGACATATATTTACGAAGGAATTAGGTTTGATTGATCTGCTGCCTCTTAAACGATTCTTGACTACTCTCAAGCAGATGCTCAAGGTGCAAACTGTAACCAGTATGACTAGAGATTTCAACAGCTGCATCCAGCCCCGGGACCTTTGTATGAGACTCAATCTTCGCTGACTCTATCTGGGAGAAAATTTACCAGCAAACTCAATGACAAATTAGCCGTAGGTCTGTTAGATAATCACTATTCCTGTTTGTCAATCTTCCCATTCATTCTCCAACGATAGGAGGCCAGGACTTTACTTTGAAAAGCAGACAAGACGTGTGCAGCTTTAGGCCCTGTCCCTAAAGGGAGGCTCCTTCAGTCTGATACGGATGCCCACCCGTGTCCTCCATTGTTCCTGCTCTCAATTCTGTACCTCATGATCCATCTGCATGTTAACAACGCTGACTCTTCCATTCCAGCTCTTACTTTGGTTTTTGAGTCATGGAGAGATACAGAACAGAAACAGGCCCTTCAGCCCACACAATCCATGCTGACCAGCAACCACTCATTTACACTAATCTTACATTAATCCAGTTTTTAAATTCTCCCAGTGTTCTCAGCAATTCCCTGCAGTTTCCACCACTAAACCACACACTGTGGAGAATTTTCCAATCCACACACCTTTGGGATGTGGGAGGAAACCAGGACATCTGGAGGAAATCTACATGGTCACAGGGAGAATGTGCAAACTCCACGTAGGCAACACCTGAAGTCAGGATTGAACCTGAACCTGTGAGGCAGTGGCTCTTTCGAATTCCTGGCCCCTGCTTATTAATTCCACTCATCTTATTTCTTTTGTGTGTTTACTGCTTTCATTAAATCCCTTTCCACTCTGATTTATTGTTTCATCTTTGTTATTGAAACTCCATTATCTACCCTGTGTGTTCCTTTCCCCTTCTTCAGCCTCCTGTGGGCTCTCATCTCCTGCTGCTGGGCACACTGGAAGCCCAGTGGGATCATTACCAAAGCACCCGTATTCAACCAATAACAGTGTAGTCAGGCTACTGTGGAAAAGTTGTTGGCATTCATGACAGCTCCAAGCCCTGCAAACTACTGCGAGGTCTGTACCACTGTAATCTGTAACAAGCCTGGAAACCTTGTTAATAGTGGATAGATAGCTTCTGCCTGTATTTCAGCCTTGAATCCAATGCACACTATTAGATGCATTAATGGAGATAGACCACAGAAAAATGCTACAGAGCAATGGACATCACCACTGCTTAATCTATATATTTCACGCACATAGAACCATGCCATTCAACCTAACTAGGTGTTCAATAATAATAAGTGAAACTGCACACAAAATAAGGCCCACAGTGTAGCACAATCCTCCTCCGTGGATCTTTATCAATGTTTGAAGGTATCAGTTTTTTGAAATCAGATGCTTTTATGCTGTACATTCTCTTACCTCCACCTTCTATCTGTGCTTGCAAAATGCTGGAACGACAAGGTGAATATTCTGCGTAGGTGCTGAAATTCTGAGACGCTACCAGGCATGACCCCACTGGTGTTTTCCCACCAGTCAGGTCCTCGTTGAAGGATATTTTCACATACTTCCAATGATACATGGGGGCACAGGCCTGCAGAGTGAGCACACCATGACTGAATGGAGACTTTTGAGGACCATGTGAACACCATAGATCGATCTGATAATCATTTATCAAAATTAGTTTTCTGTAGGAGCATCGCAATGATATTGCCCATGAGTATGTTCTTTTGTTCACAGGCTATGCAGGTCTATCAATTGCCCACCTCCCCCAATCAACCAAGAAAATAGTGGAATAGGTCTTGTGGCAAAACTGTTGATTGTGTCTTCCTACGACAGTGGGAGCAAGAACATTTCAGGACTTCACCTTCCGTCAGTGATGAATGTTGAGCTTAGTTGCATGGACACCAATTTAGTATTCTTTCAAAGGCTACTTTAGAAGAATGAGAGCCAAGGAATTCTATATCCTGGTCTGGGAATTGCCCAGTCAGAACAGACCAGGATTATAGAGTCATCTCCTTTTCTTGGCCAACTGATTTATCTAATTTTGTACCATGGCCAGCTAAGGGAATTACAAAAGCACAACACTTTTGAAGAAGATTTATGCTGATGATTATTTATAATATAGATATCAGAGAATTTACATGTCCAGCTTATAAATTCTGGTAATACATGGATGCTCAAAAAACTTCTGTGAAGGTTATGATTATAGGTTATGACTTACCATCCCTCAAAAGTAATCTTTTGGACTCCATGATCTAGTGGTTTCTCAGGCCAGTCCTAGCCCCTACTTCTCCCTGATTCATTGTCTTAATCAGGGCTGAGCTAGATAATAATGTTATATTGGGCCTACAGCATTGAAGTGGGCTCTTTGACCTAATAAATTCATGGTACCAATCATGATCCTGACAAGCCTCTTCCTACACCTATCCTTCAGTTCTTTGCTCCCTCATGAGTTCATCTCGCCATCCCTTGATTGCAGCTGATGTAATTCATCTCATCTACTCCTTGTTGTGGTGGGTTTCGCATCATAATGATTTCTGAATAGAAATGTTTTTCCATTTACTTAAATATATGGATTCATTGGAATGATCTCACTAAAGATATCAGTGAAAATAGTTGTGACTACGCAGAACAAGGGGGAGGAAAAAAATTGATCAATATGTTTACTGTTGGTGCTGTCATGCAGCTTTTGTGAGAAAGCTACGGTGGATATTAAGGTAAATTCAACTGTGATCTCCCCCAGTAGTTAACTAACCAGTTGGCACACAGTTGATGGAAGACAAAACTTAGCAAGAGGACAAATAACAATATGGAGGAGGTATATGTGGATTTTTCAGAGTCACTGGTAAGAAGTGTGATCTAGGACTGGGGATGTGATTGTGAAGCAAAGAATCTTTAATTCAAAGTGGACATATATACACAAATTCTGTGCTTGTGAATCCCCAGCACTGAATAATGCCCATTGGAAGTGCCATTAAGATGTATAGATCAAGATTTCAGTGCATGGACCCATGTATTTGCATCAGAGAATATGCTGTGTGAGGGAATGATGTCCTGGATTAGTGTTTAACACAAAATCAGGCTGCGGCCAAAATTGTCTCCTACAAACTGTCAAATACACTGGGCAAGATTTCCTGTGGGGAGATAATTGAAAGGACACATTCAATTCACCAATCTATTTTCATGCAAATTTCCCACAAAGCTCATTTAAATATGAGAAAATTTTAAATTGGGTTGAAAAAATGAAAATGAGTATTACCAATTGGCTGAAAGGAATTGCAGACTCCTACCAAATTATTCCCTTGTAAATATGAAAATTAAAGTTTCAATCCTTCATTCATGCAAAATCAGAACAGTAAGAGTAAAACGGGAAATTGCTTTTTGATTTTTTGTGTGATGTTTGTTTCTTTCACCTGAGTTGATTTTTGTGCTGGGTATTTATTGCCCAAGTACATCTGTTCCTGGGCTCAAATGCACAAGAGATTCCACTCTACAATCATCATTGCAATTTATATCAAATAAACTAACCACAACTTTCTCCTTGTATGCTTTGACAGTTGCTCCAAACCATTGGTTAGATTTATAATCCATCATAATTTCTCTTGAATTCTCACTGTATCGGTCACCTGCAGGAAAAGAAATCAAGTTATTAAAACACTGCATCCGTGTTAATGGACAAAAGACAATGATCTAACTAGTAGACACAAAATAAATTATAAATAATTATATCCCCTACCAGATCTTATATCCACCAAAATCCTGACTGCGTTTATCTCCACCTTTTCCTAAAGTTACTTCCCTTTGTTCTTCTGTAGACGCAGAATCTTGCTGTTCAATGAACTAAGAACTCACTCACATAAATATTTACCAATTAGGAGACTTGACGGTGAGGTTTGCAAGGCTAGTTGGTAATGGAGGGCGTCACAATAAAACCTAATCCAGTCTTTAGCTGAGAAAAAAGTATTTAATCATCTCCAGAAAACCTAAACACCTCAACTTTGAAAGGGGGTGAATGAGTAAAGGCATCAGGGGGATCTCCAAGATGCTAAGTAGAGCAACAAATGTTCAGAAGAGTAGGGGAGGCTTGGTTTCTCCTGGTCAGTTGATCCTGAATGAATACCACAGTAAACAGATTATCTTGCCATTAAGATAAGCAATGAATACAAAATAGAGATACAAACTAGGTAAAATAAAGTTTAGGACAAGAGTTTAACAAATAACCTATCATCCTCAAATTTGAAAATCAACCTATCTTTAATCAGTCTTTGCAGAAGAGTGTCCCAAATATCTGCTATTCTCTGTAGGTATCACTCATTCCTAATTGCACTCATGAAAGCCCTAACTTGGATTTTTGGTTTTGCCTCTTTGTCTTAGATTCGCCAAAATGCAAAGAAAGTTTCTTTTTGCCTTTTCTTTGGTTCCCCTTCACTTCCTGCCCAATTTATGTTTCCAAGTGGAGTGTGGACGCCACTATAATGCATGTAAATGCTCAATTGCTTTTCACACAGCTAGCTTCCACAACTAGCAATGTAATGAATGACCAGGTGATCTGTTTCAGTGGTGTTGATTGAGGGACAATTCACCAGGAGAAACCACCTTAACCCCCAACCCCCTACTGATAGAATCATAGAATAATACAGCACGGGAACAGGCCCTTCAGCTCACTGAGTTTGTGCCAACTATCAACCATTCATTTATGCCAATCCTACATTATCCTTTTTAATTCTCCACACTCTCATCAATGCCCCAGATTCTACCATTCACTCACACACTACTTACAGTGGCCAATTAACTCCTCTTCCTCAGAAGTCTGAAGAAATTTGGCATGTCCCTGTTGACCTATACAGATTTTTACAGATGCACCAAAGAAAGCATCCTATCTGGATGCAGCACAGCTTGGTGTGGCAACTGCTCTGCACAAGACGACAAGAAACTGCAGAGAGTTGTGAACGCTGCCCAGTCCATCACGCAAACCAGCCTCCACACCTTTGACTCCGTCTACATTTCCCACTGTCTTGGGAAAACAGCTAACATAATCTAATACTCCTCCCACCCTGGTCATTCTCTCTTCTCCCCTCTCCTGTCAAGCAGAAGATATAAAAGCTTGAAAGCACGTACCACCAGACTGAAGAACAGCTTATATCCCACTGTTAACAGACTCTTGAATGGACCTCTTATATGCTAAGGATGAATTCTTGATCTCCCAGTCTACCTCATCATGGCCCTTGTACTTTACTTGTTTGCCTGCACAGTACTTTCTCTGTAGCTGCTACACTATATTCTGCATTCTGTTTTCCTTTTACTACCTCAATGTCCTTCTGTATGACATGATCTGTCTGGATGGCATGCAGACAAAAGATTTTTGCTGTATCTTGGTACGTGTGACAATGTTAAACCGATTCTAATTCCTACCAACCTGCACATCTTAAGACATGTTGGGGTGTGGAACTGGGAGGAAACCCACTCGGTCACAGGGGGAATGTGCAAACTCCACACTGACAGCACTCGAGGTCAGGATTGAACCCAGGTCTCTGGTGCTGACAGCAGCTCTACTGGTTAGTCTTCTTCAAATAGTGCTCTCACATCTTTTCTCCCAACCTAAGAGGTCAGACTGGGACTTAATGTTTCATCTGAAGGAAGGCACCTCAGACAGTGTAGCACTCTTTCAGCAATAACCTGAAGTAACAGTTAAGATTATCTGGCTCAGCAGCAGAACTGCTGCCAAATGAATCATGTCTAATTCTGTTAAGCCATCTTAAATCTTCACCTTTCTCAAACCTCAATCTTCCATCTTTGACTTTCAACTCATTATTTCCCAGAAACTCAAAACTCTCCCATTCTCCTTTTAAAAACTAACTCTGGTGTCACCTAAACAGTCCCTCTGCATTCACCTCATAGTTCTACTTCTTTCAGTTCTGGTGATGTCTGCAGCGTAACATTTGGTTCACCATCCTCCTTTGCTCACAAGAGAAACATCCTAACCGCTACGTCCTCTAGACTCTGAGTGAGCTACAATGTGAAATCATTTGGATCCAGTGACTAACTGCACAGGCCAGCTCTGTATCGATCATCCGCTCTCTATAATCTAGTTAGCTTTGTTCCTTAGTGCTCACAGAGCTAAGGGAAAAAACATTGCTGAAATTTTAATTGCATTGTAAAAATATTATGGGAACAATAAACATTCTACTGTTCCATTTCAGTTGAGTGTACAACATTATTAAAAATTACCAAATTAAAATCAATATGTTCCGTGTATTGAAAAATCAATGCGCTCTTTCCTCAAGGCAAAAAGAGTGAACAGAATCTGCAACCTAATTACAGCTTGCTCTTTGGGTCTTCTTGAGTGACCACTTACAGTCCAGCTCCATTTGTACAGCATTAGATAAGACAGCTCAGGAAAGTCACCAGTTCAACCCCTGTAGAGGGCCGAGTTAACTGGTTGTAATTATACCCAAAGGGACCTTAGAAGGCCTAATTTAAGAGGTGGGATGGGGTGGAGGGATGAAATTCAATGAAAGCGGGATATTGCTATCAGCCAGACTTGCCCCGCACTAAGTGCAACATTAACACATCACTCCTACAGAACACGTATTTAGACCCAGCACATACTCAAGGCTAATTAGAGCCCTGAACTTGGGTAGATGAGGTAATTATAAGAATGAAGAATGAAGTCCATTGTTAGTAAGGATGAATTACAGCCCTTATTATATCACTTAGCAACAGTATATTTCTGCATTGTTTGGATTTTTGTGTAAAAGAAAGTTGTAGAAACATCTACTGTATATTTTTGTTTCAGGAAGAGAATGTAGAGGTCCAAAAGAAGAAGGCATATAAAAAGCCCTATCAAAACAAATAAGGATGTTTGACCCAAAATATTGACTCTGTTCCTCTTTCCACAGATGCTGATTGACCTGCTGTGTGTTTTCAGCATCTTATGTTTTTCATTTAAGATTTCCAGCACCTGTTGTATTTTGATTTTCATAAAGAAGACGACAAGCGTGCTTGGACTTTGATGCTTCACTCGGGCACGTTCTTACGTTGAGGATTGTGTGTATGGTGCCAGGGTCTCTTACGTGGATCTGTCTGGAGAAACCAGTTATAGTACTCAAGGGAAGCCATCACCAGACAGACATTTCGTTCATTTCCTGCATCACCACAACCCAAGCAGTTGAGACAAAGATCAGAGTTGGGGCTTCTATTCAGAAGAACACAGATGATATCAATCTTTCCACAGACCTTAATCTACAATTGCATTCAGCAAGACATGGACCCATTTTAAAGGTGGGCGGGGGTGGAGGGGAGTGGTGGTGGACGGCAGCGTTAAAGGTGAGAGAAGCAAGCCCATGCAGGCATAGAACTGACATGTTGAAATCCAGAGCTATTTGGGGTAGGTTGGGGAACATGATTCACTTCTGGGGGTGAGAGTGCAGTGGTCAGGCAGGAGGCCAACGTACAGCAAGAGAGATCCAAGGTTTTCATATTGAAACCTAAGGCTTGTTGCAAACTTACTTTTTTTCTGAGACTTTTCCAGCTCTGGCTCCTGTTCCCAACTGCTCTTGATTATTTGGGAAGTCAACACTGCTTCCCATCTGGACAAGGATGTAGGTGAGTTACACCTCCACCAAAAACCATGTCCTATCCCTGCTGTATTTGACGAAGGACAGTTTAAGGTAAGTGTGCTCACCTGCAGCCTAATACAGGAGTGGGTAAGTTCGTAGTCATAAGATTGCCATCCCTGCTATAGAGGCACAAGCAAGGCCAAAATTTGGAATAGCAGAATATTTAAATTCATAGATTCATAGAGTTATACAGCACAGAAAAAGGTCCTTCAGCCCAGCTCATCCATGCCAACCAAGATGCCTATCTAAGCTAATCCTATTTACCTGAGTTTGGCCCATATCTCTCTCAACCTTTGCCATTCATATACCAGTCCAAATGTCTTTTAAACATCATAATTGTACCTACTTCTACCACATTCTCTGGCAGCTCTTTCCATATACCCACCACCCTCTGTGTGAAAAAGTTGCCCCTCAGATCCTCTAAATCTTTCCCCTTTTACCTTATATCAATGTCCTAACTTTAGACTTCCCTATCCTGGGAAGAAGACTGTGTCCATCCACCTTATCTATGTCCCTCATAATTTTATAAACCTCTATAAGGTCACCCCCTCAGCCTCCTTTGCTCCAGGGAAAACAGACCCAATCTATCCAATCTCTCCTTATAAATCAAGCCCTCCAATGCAGGCAACATCCCTGTGAATCTTTTCTGCACTATACCAACTCCTTCTGCAAGTGTGGCGACCAGAACTGCACACAGTACTCCAAGCGCAGTCTAACCAACACTTTGTACAACTGTAACTTGACGTCCCAACTCTTATACTCAATGGCCAATGAGGGCAAGCATGCCATTTGCCTTCTTCACCACCCTCTCTACCAGTGTTCCACTTTCAAGGAACTATGTATTCGCACTCCTAGGCCTCTCTGTTCATCAGCTCTGCTGGTCACTGTATATGCCCTGGCCTGATTTAACTTCCCAAAATGCATAACTTTGCACTTGTCTGAGTTAAGTCCCATCTGCCCTTCCTTTGCCCACTTTTCCAGTTGGTCAGTATCCTGCTGTAACCTTAGACAACCTTCTTCAATGTCCACTATACCACCAATTTTGGAGTAATTGGTAATTGGTTTATTATTGTCACGTGTACTGAGATACAGAGAAAAGCTTTTATTTGCGTGCCATCTGGACAAATCATTCCATACGTAAGTACATTGAGGTAGTATGAAAGGAGAAGAAACAGAATGCAGAATATCGTATTGCAGTTACAGATACAGTGCAGTGCAGGTAGACAAATAAAGTGCAAGGCCGATGATGAGGTAGATTCAGAGATCAAAAGTTTATCGTATAAAAGATCTGTTCAAGAGTCTTATAACAGTGGTACAGAAGCTGTCCTTGAGGCTCTTATGTTCTACAACCAAAGGAATAAAGGAAGTCAGTGTGTTAAGGTGAAGAGACCAAGCAGGAGAAGGAACAATTGCCTGCTCCTAGAGCTGCAAACATCAGATGTGAACTAGTTGCTCAGATGTTTCATCAGCTCCCTTTTTCTGCCAAAGTGTCACAATCCCATTCATTTAATCCCATGCATTTAATAATGACGCCAAATGATCATCCTCCCTCCACCTGCCCAGCTGCACACCAGCATTCATTAAAGGTATATCATTTTTCCTGAGCAGACTACTGAACAAAACAACTCCCAGATTTTAGAATCAGGCAATGCAACTTTCATTAACCCTTATCTACACTGACATGCCAGCTAGATGCTAAACTAAACCTCTCAGCTCTAAAATTGTATGCACACTCTTCATTCCAAGACCTTAGCACCCAGTGTGGTAGGAGAATAGGAACAGGAATAAGCCATTCAGCCCCTCAAGTCTGTTCAAACCTTTCAATAAATCATAGCTGAACCACACATTATTCCGGTCTACACACATTGGTTCTGTATACTGAATACTCTGCCTAACAAAAAATAAACCATCTCAGATTTGACATTTTCAATTTCCCTACCCCTACAGCTTCAGCAGCTTTTTGGAGAGGAACTTGCAGTTTTTCACTCCTCTCAATGTGAAGAAGTGTTTCCTGACATCATCCCTGAATGGTCTTATTATAATTTCAAGTTTACGCCCCATTGTTGTAAATCTCCATCAAAGGAAGTAGTTTCTTTCTGTGTATTGAGTCCTTTAATCACCCCTGTCAAGGGAATACATACCTATTCAGCACAATGAACTTAAATCTCTTGGTCTAAGAGGTGTCAAGATAGCAAAATTTAAACTAATGTGCATGATTGGAGCTACCAAGATGTTGAACTAGAAATTATACACTTGTTCAGGTGGGTTCAGTTTATGATTAATCTTTATGTTATGAAAGAAAATCTACATCTTTCTGCCTTTTTCATCTCATAAGACACTCTTAAATCCAGCACACGTGTCCAATATTTCCAAATGTAATCTATATCAAATTTGTCTTGGATTATCGTGGGAAATTTTGCTGCATTGAAAGTGTATGCTTGCAGGTAATTGTGAAGTTTGGCTATAAAATGACAACAGAAACATATTAATGATCAGTCAGTAGTCAGAAAACACATGAGATCAAGTGCGACACTATTCCCACAATCATGCCCTTTTCTGCTCTCCAGTTAAGTCAATGAAGCCCTGTGAAACTGTGGGACAAGTTTCAAATATTTGTATATAAAATGCAGCTAGGTTCTGCAGAAGTTCCTTCAATTGTCTGCAGTAGCTCTGGTGGTTTTTTGACAGGAACATCAGACAAACATGGGAAGTGCTTAAAACTGTTTCTCCAGGGCTTTCAAATTTTCTCCAATGTTACAGCCAAAAATATCAATAACTTGTAGTTTACTAGATGTGCAAATGAGGTATGGATGAGGAGGGCAGTGCAGGGCAGTCTGTGACCTGAAGTTTCAGGTTGGACACTATTTACCAAATAGCTTGTTTTAAGCTTGAAGTGAATGGAAATGTGTGCATGATGGAGGCATGCACTTTCATTATCATTGGAGGGAATGGAATTGACAAGGTGTGTGTGTTTTAACAGTTCTTCACGTCCTTTAATGATTTATTATATCCCTGGCACAATCTATAGTTAGAATAAGAATCAATATATAGAATACAAATGACAACAACAATACAAATAACAGATTAATCATTAAGCAAAATATAATTGGACTTTAGGCGAGTTATCTGTGAGCTGACAGTGTCTGAGCATGGCTGCACTTTGAGGCACTCCCTTCAGAGCAGGGCATAGCAGCAACTAATGGTCAGTGTGTGCCAGCAAATATAGGCATGGGGGAGATTACTGGTCAAACTCTGGACAAGAAGGGGCATCAGTTCAGCTGCACAAGTGTTTTGTGCAAAGACCAGCATAATTCTTGGGGAGAAGAGCAAGGATACAAACATGCAGCAACTTCGGGTGTGTGTATGCATTGGGATAAAAGAGATCCTGTGTGTCCAACTGCTAGGGAATTGCATTAAGAAAGAAGTTATGATTTAATAAGTCAGAGGAATAGCCATGAAGCTAGAGGGACACTGAAGTAGTGGGAAAGTGTGTTCTGGTGTGAGAAGCATCAGAAGAAGACAAAATGACAGCTCAGACTCAGATTGTTTCTTTGGCAGCCTTTGTGTATGTGAGCAGGTGTGTGAGCCTTTCCCTTCGTATGTACAATGTACGTAAATGATTTTTAGCATAAATATTAGAGAGAGTGGTAATGGTAAGTATGCACCTGCACAAAGCAATACAATGCAGGAGCACAAGAAATTATTCTGTTAACTAAAGCAGCTTCAGAAACATTGGCAAGTTTTCTAAAGTCACAGGAAACAAAGCAAAATTTTTCATTTTGTGAAGCAATGAAAAGGTTATAGGATCCTTCCAACCCTACAACATCAAAATTGTAAAGAGCTACAAATTTGGAACTAGGAATTGAGGGTCAGGCTAGACAACCAGCTGGTGCATTATCTCATTGAACAACCTGTCCCAGCACTGCATCTTCAGTACTTTTTTGAACCATGCTCTGTGACAAGTTTGTCAATAAGATAATTCTATCAAAGTTACTAAGCATGCAGAATCTTGCATTTGATCTTGGGTGCAAGATTCTAATGTCTAGGGAATGGCATTGAGGGATGCTGAAGAATTTTATCTAATGCAACATACAATGACAGAGCAATGACAAAGGCTAAAGTTCCAAAGCAGGATTTGAAGCTGCATGGGTGAGACTAACATACATTTCTGTAATAGATGTAACCAAAGCCATCTGCTGCATGCATGTGAATTCAAATGGCAAGCTGTTTTGACTGTCAGAAATATATATTCTCAAAGTGCAAGTCTAAAGCCCATATAATTAGCCAATGCAATTCTTGTTGTGTGATTCCTTCATAGAAGTTTTCGCAATAAAAGGACAGAGAGAAAGCCAACGTGAACAATGGAGAATTGGAATTATATGGCATTTACTCCATCAGTATCCATTGCAGAAAGCAGATTCATTTCAAAGCAAAAGTATGGGCAAATGGTCAAAGCATCTCCATAAGCATCAATCCAGTAATGATTGGTCAAGTATGGTCAAGGTAGACATTAAGGTCGGTTAAACCAAGTACCACTAATGAAGCGTGCAATCAACTTGAAAACATATTCTGCAAGATATTTAAGGCATTACGTCAAATGAAATGCTTGGTGAGTCACAATGTTCAGCAGATATACCACCAATGGTTGCAGCTGATTTCACTGATCAATGAACATTGACGAACTAGGATTGGCTCAGGAAGCTAGACTGGAAAGAGGTATAAGGAAAGATGCTTTAAAATTACACAAACATTCTATTGGAACATTATGTAAAATATTATGTTCAAATAAAATAATAGAGATCACAGGTTATAAAGCTCATACTGATGTCAAGCAAGTACTGATCTGACCCAAATGCACTGAAGTACCAATTGGAGGAAAAATGAGATAAATTAGACAGAAATGGAGTTCTACTTACTGACTTACTGGACAACAGCAATTGCAGCGATGCCTAATGCTGACCAGTCTGTTTCCCTACATGGTGATTAAAAGGGTAAGTAGGGTACAGGGAAATAAGTGGGGGAACAGGATTGATGGGATTGCTTTGGGAGCCTGCATAGACTTGACGGCCAAATAGCCTCTTTCACAATGAGTTATATTCCTGGTGAGTGACCAATGCATGGACTCAGAACAGGAATGAGCTTAGTTCAACCAAGTTTTGAGGAGAGGTTGGAGGAGAATCAGGTAAATTAGAAATGACATTGTGACTTAAGTCATGGTGAAAGGTAATTCAAACAGCATGATACACAGTTGAGACACAAGAGACTGAAGATGCTGGAATCTGGAGCATAAAACAAACTGCTGGATGAACTCAATGGGCTGAGCAGCATCTGTGAGGGGAAAGGAATTGTCAAGGTCTTGGGTCACGCCTCTGCATCGGGATTTAATCATCTGTTTTTTGCAGCATGATAGAGTTTGCCTGTTAACAATGCCCAGCAAATCTGACATTCAGAAGTGGGATGTTGGAATGGTGGCTGGAGGGTCGGGTATAACCTGTGAAAATAGGAGGCAGAAAGAACACAATTCCTGCAAAAAATGTACAAGAAGATATTGCACAGCTTTATGATCAGGAGGGCTTTCTAAATGTTGAACCTGAAGAAATTGTGGAAGAAACAATTTTCAAGGCTCCATTGAACTGAGACAACATATCTTCCTGAAACTGAAGAAGTGGATACAACATCAATGACTCAAGCCCCTTTAAGAAGATGAAAGGCACTTTGTAACTCCGTGAACAGCTTTTATCCATGGATAATGTGAATATGTAAATCAGTCTTTCTTTACAAAATGGGTACATCAATTTAGCATGTTTAAATGTGTGAAGCATATATATAGCATCCAGCATACATTCACAATGTAGTTGCTGAGAATGAAATAAACAAGATGCATGTGTTTTAGCAGTCCTTAGTGATTGATGTCTCTTGTTGATTCATTATATTCCTGGCATAGCATACTAGAACAAGAATCTGCACATATATCACAGGGCTTCCCAGATAAAGTGAAGGAAATGACTAATTGGTTACTGCAGCAGCTGCTTTTACATTTGTCAATCCTTCAGTTGACCGGTGCTGCTTAACCTGGTGTTTTGGACTGAAGTGTTGATGAGGAGAATAATTATCAAGTGCTGCAATAATCAACTGGTCTTACAAACTTGACAGGTACTTTCTTTAGACCCAGCTGTTTGCTGGATATCACTCAGGAGGAATGTTCAAGTTTGGACACATAACCAGATATAAAGGACTGCTGTCTTACTCAGCAGAGCAGCTCTTTGCAGGCAATGCTCTCTGCTTCTTTCCTCTCCAGTTTGTTAAGGTGCCATCTGCACTTCTATTCTACTGACTCATACCAATCCATGTCAGATACTATTAACTGTATCTCCGCTTCCCTTTATCCTTTTACTCTTCAATCAGAAATTTCCTCATGCTCTGCTTCAAAGAGCAAATCACCCCTCCCAATGAGTATGTGAGCATTATTTGATGGTGTCCTAAGCTCAAACAAAAAACTTGTCATTATAATAAGTCTACAAACTCTCTCCAGTTATCCTAGTCTTTTATCTATGAAAGATGTAACTCTTTCTATTAGACCAGCTGACTTGGGGTACAAAACAGACTTGTTATCCACCACACCTAGCATTGTCAGCCAGATTCTGGAACTTCATACACCATTTGAAGAATATTCTAATACTTAGGAAATCTGACTCCTTAGCACTAACGAGTTTTCAGACAAGGATGCATTTCCTTCTTGTAGTGAAATGGTAATAATATAGGCTTTCTGTCTGTCTCATTGACCCCACCATAACTCAGCTTTCAGGATCCAAGGTCATTTTAAATGGGACATGGCTTAGCATTTCCTATAGCTCTGCATTATGTAGATCTTGCATTCCTTTCTTTGTGTTTTTCTCTCTCTCACTGCCCTCATCTCACAGACTGAAGTTTCTTAGTTACTGTTATCTCTGAACAACAATCCTTATTAACCCATCAACCACACAGCCTCAGTGACCTGCATCTGATCCTGATCCCCAGCGCTGTCTGTGTGGAGTTTACAAGTTCACCCTGTCAGGCTAGGGATGCGATGAAGGGCCATATTACCCAAAAGGATCCTCTTTGTCATCACAGTTCCATTCTTAGTTCAACATTCTTAATAATTCAAACAGAGATGGTGAGTGGTAATTACTGACCTTAAGGTTCGTTGTTCCAGCAGCCAGGATTGGATTGGCTGAAAGGGTTGGATTGGCTAAAAGGTTTGGATTGAGAAAGGCTGAAGACTTGGGCTTAAAAATATTGAACTGAGTAAAGCAGAAGTGTGCATGACATGGGAAATGGACCAGATGGGATGAAAGGGTAGGATTACTTCACCTGTCACCTCTCAGAATGTGATCTGTTCCTTGCAGTGTTTTACCTCATCTGGTCTCACCATTTAGTCTGAAGTAAAATGGATGGAACAAAGCCCCAGCATGTAACTGGACTTGCCTCTGCTGTGTCTCCTACACAGTGAAGATTAGTCCACTATTCTACAAAGAAATTCTGTTCCCAGCTGTCTTTGTTAAACAGATGCAGAAAAAAATAGTTAGTTTAAATATTCCCTTCTTTAAATAGACTAGAACTCTGATATTCACAGTGTAACTATAACCTCACAAGTACTTGGTGTAAATAATTTCTTCCAAAATAAATGCATTTTTTAAATTCATATATTTCATGATTTTCTAAAAATCCTTGTATGCAACAGATATTGATGGTTATAATTGGCATTACATATAATTATCAGTAACTGGCGATATAGAGACATTTTCAGTTTTTGACCCATAATTTTTCCTAGGAATCATATAAACCATGATTTATATCAATCAACACAGAGGTGTTCAACTTCCAACCACCAATAAATGGAATTTGTAAGTCATGGTGCTGCTGACATTTACTGTCTCTACAATGGGCGCCGAATATTGTAACATGAGATGCTACAACTTCACTCTTCCTGAGTTCACTGAATTACCTGTTGAGCTGATACCTTACCTTTGGTATCAAATGGTATTAAACTACACAGACTTCCATTAGTCGACCAAGGACAGAGAAACACTGCTCCACCTTCTATAACATCTTCTTGGGTTGTATTTGCCTTTGGAGCACCAATAAGGACACCTGGACTGAAAAAAGGCAGAAAAATATTTTAGATGTGTTTATCTAACATAATATCTTTCACATTTTTTCTAGTCGCTGATCACTCTAAGTTAGCTGTGACTTCACTAAAGTGAAGAACTCTCAATTTCTTTCCTTCAAGAATAACAACATTTAAATAAATAATAAATCTTAAGGAGACCAAGTTGAACAAATACTATCCAGTACTGTATGCTAATCTTAACTTAAAGAGAGATTTTTTTATTAGTCATATATACGTTGAAACACGCAGGGAAATGCGTCTTTTAGCGTAGTGTTCTGGGGGGGCAGCCTGCAGGTGTCGCATGCTTCCGGCACCAACATAGTATGCCCACAGCTCCTTGGAATGTGGGAGGAAACCGGAGCACCCGGAGGAAACCCACACAGAAACGGGGAAAACGTACAAACTCCTTACAGACAGCGGCCGGAATTGAACCTGGGTCGCTGGCGCAGTAATAGCGTTATGCTAACCGCTATGCTACCATGCCACCCATAAGTTTAGTGTGCCTCTAAGGTACACACTTGGTGATTGACTGATAATATGATGCATGAACTGGGCAGCTCTGCAAAATTCTTTGGCCCTTTTGGTGGTTGACCTACCAGACCAGCTCATGAATGGAACTAAAAGAGGTGGATCAGTCAGTGATGAGATTCTTTTCTCATGTGCCCAGATACATGTAACACCTATCCCAATGGGAAGTGTCACCCAGGCTGGATAGACTGCAAAAGATAAGAATAACTTCAGCTCTGGCACCAACGCCTAAACTTTTTGAATTTGGGTAAATGTGTTGTGTCACCATGCAAAGTCAGTATCCACTCTGTATCGACCTAACAGAAGCTTGTCTGATTTCATTCAGATAAGTGTGATAATGGGTTTCTGCTTCGTTCGAACATATACTTGAGGAAAATTGACACTTAACACAATTGAACTTCCATGTGTGTAATACACACAAAATGCTGGAGGAATTCGGCAGGACAGGCAGCATCTATGGAGAGAAATAAAGAGTCGATGTTTTGGGTCGAGACCCTTCATCAGGACTGGAAAGAAAGACAGCAGAAGCCAGAATAAGAAGGTCAGGGGAGGGAGAGGAGCACAGGCTGGCAGGTGATAGGTGATTCTAGGTGAGAGGGGAAGGTAGGTGGGTGGGGGAGGGGGGATGTAAGAAGCTGAGAGGTGATAGGTAGAAGAAGCAAAGGGCTGAAGAAGAAGGAATCCAGTAGGAGAGGACAACAGACCATGGAATAAAGGGAAGGAGGTGGGGAATAGATGGGCGGGTCATGAGGGTGAGGGAGGAGAAAGGGAAGGGGTGAGGGGGTCACAGAAATGAGGGAAAACAAAAGGGGGTAAAGAAAAAAAAAGGGAGGGGTTACCGGAAGTTGGAGAAATCGATGTTGAGGCCGTCAGGTTGGAGACTACCAAGGTGAAATATGAGGTGTCATTCCTCCAACCTGCGTCTGGCCTCAACATGGCAATCTGCTGAGTTCCTCCAGCATTTTGTGTGTGTTGCTCCAGATTCCAGCATCTGCAGGATCTCTTGCGTTTCCATGTGTGTAATCTGCGTGACAGTAGCGCATACTCTAAATCATGATTAACGTGACTGTTAAACTAAGTGACAAGAAATTGTAATGCAGACTGTACATTACCGGTGCATTGATGTATAACATGAAACCATCCTTTTGAACATTTTCTTGCATCTCATTTGAAAATGACATCTTAGTTTCTCTTTTTCATTTCATTGTCACCATATATTTCCTTTTCCCCACTCACCTTCCTGCATACAGTATGTGTTACAGTTGTCTCCTTATGCAAATACATCATCCCCACTGACTCCTGGCAGTCTCTGACCCATGACCACTCAAAGTGCAGAAGGAGAATTTGGGATGGCATTGAGAACACCGAGTCCATGCATCAGGAGTGAATAGAGGCCCTACATACACAGCAAAAGGAGCTCAACACCCCATGAACCAACCACCCACTCAGCCTGTCAGCCGTCATCTGCTCCACATGTGGGAGACGCTGTGGTTCTCACATTGGCCTCATTAGCCACCTCAGCGCCCACAAAACTGGAGTGGAAGTAAGTCATCCTCAATCCCAAGGGAATGCCCAAGAAGAAGATTTAATATAAGGTAAGATAAGATATCTTTATTGGTCACATGTACATCGAAACACCCAGTGAAATGCATCTTTTTGCGTTGAGTATCCTGGGGGCAGCCCGCAAGTGTCGCCATGCTTCCGGTGCCAACATAGCACGCCCACAACTTCCTAACCCGTATGTCTTTGGAATGTGGGAGGAAACTGGAGCACCCAGAGGAAACCCACGCAGACACGGGGAAAACGTACAAACTCCTTACAGACAGCAGCCAGAATTGAACCCGGGTCGCTGGCACTGTAATAATGTTATGCCAACCACTACACTATTTGCCTTTTGCTCCATTGCCTACCCCATCTCCTGGATCTCCCATTAACCACTCACCTTTTTGTTTCATGACTCTAGCAGTGAGTTAAGCTTGCATGTTGATTCTTATACAGTCATTTGAAGCTGTGACAAAACTCACAACGCAGGACTGAGACCTCACTAAAACCTTTAACTTGACATATATGGAGAGTGAAACATTTATAATAGTCTTAGGCCTCAGATGAAAATATAACCTCCTTGAACAATTGTATTGCATTGTCACATCATATAAGATACCTCTACAAGATATTGCCTGTTAGAAAAAGAAAATTAGACCCAAAAATACCAGACAAATCTTCAGTGGAAACTGTTTAGTATGCACAATTATATAGCCACTGGTAGGAATGACTGCAAATGATCTCGAGATGAAAGAGCAGTAGACACTACTCAAAATATTTAAATGGAATTCAAATAGCATCAGTAATCTTCTCTAATTGTATAAAATTATGGAGAAATTGTGACACAAAAACGCACAATTTGGCCCAAGTACTCAGTGTTGTTTATCTCCTAAGGATCAGTAGGTTTTCTTCAACACACATACAAAGCAGCAGCCATCCATTCCAATTCGTTTCTGAAATTCACTTCTGATGTGTTCTTCTGATAGTCTGCTGGGAGCTACTCCTAGAATTGTCAACAATTTGGACTTTTCTTACCAAGGTTCAGACATTTGTTTATCTTCTGGATAGCCTTCCATTGATCATACGGGGTTCTTTATTACAACACACAGCTCTCTATAGACCTTGATGTCCCCGTGAAATCTCCCAGCCCTTGCATAGGTGGGTGACTTTGCTACTTATGGTACAGACAGTGTTGGCGCACTTAGAATGGCAGGAGGTTGTTGTCTCAGTGAGACTCTGGCAGTACAGGGTACTGACTTAGTAAGACCCTAGGAATGGAGGGAAACATTAGCTCAGTGGCACAGCTAGTAGAGCTGCTGCCTTGCAGTGCCAAAGACCTGGGTTCAATCTTGACCTTCAGTGCTGTCTGTGTGGAGTTTCCAGGTTCTCCCTGTGATCGCACTGTGTGGTCTGCCAAAGATAAACTGTGTGGTCTGCCAAAGATATGCAGGGTAGATAGGTTATTTGGCTGCTGTAAACTGTGAGTAGTATGTAGGTGTGTGACCGAATCTGGAATAGTTGATGAGAATACGTAGAGAATAAAATGTGGATTCATGTCGGATTAGTGTAAATGGGTGGTCTTGGTGTGGACTGAGTGAGTTGAAGGGTCTATTTCTATGCTGTATCTCTCTATTACAAGGCAGCTCTAATAACAAAAGGGCACAAAAATTAGTGTTGCTGAAATCAATTAAAGCACTCATCTCGATGTGATTATTCATTCTCTGGGTGATTTACAAAACAGCTCTTGATACAGGTGGCTGAAGGATTAATAATTGCAGCTGAAATGAATGTTTACTTACTTGTGCAATAATAAAAATACCAATTCAAGTAATTTAAGAAATGGCTAATTAGAGTCATAGAGTTATACAGCACGGAAACAGGCCCTTCAGCCCAACTTGTCCATTCCAACCAAGTTGTCAATCCGAGCTAATCCCATTTGCCTGCATTTGGCCCATATCCATCTAAACCTTTCCTAGGCATGTACTTCTCCAAATGTCTTCTAAATGTTGTTATTGTACCTGCTTTAATGGAGGTGAAGGGAAGCTGACTGGATGACCTAAGATGTTGTGATCCAGCCTTGTGTGCTATTACCCTGCAGGATGACATTGAATTTTAAGGGCAGATCATCCAAGGTCTCATTGCTTTCGGCCCCTTCAATGATATTAAACATTGAATATAAAAATGGAGTTTTAAAAAAATCTAAACTAATGGCTCTTAAATCTTTACATAAAAACCAAAATACCAAAGACCTCTCTTAATACTAAAATATCTGAAGCAACCTGATTTGCGGTCTGAACTACTAAAAGTTTTATTGCTATTCATTTACTAGAAGAGGATTAATTAACACTCTAATATGCTTTTCATCTCCTTGTATCCCTCCTGTTAACCTTCACTACACTCCACTCCAGAATGTCCCTTCAGACTGTCAAAGGGTTCTATTGACCACACTCAGAAAGGCACTGGAGCAGAAATCGATTTGATTAGAATTGGTTTGCAATAACTGCAGTCCAAGGGACTTTTTTTTGTTAGATTTATCTGTGCCTTCAATTAAAAATCATTGTCAAATCAAATTCAAGCCCTTCATTTTTTAAAATGTTCCTTCTCCAAACTGTGATCAGTTTAGCAATTGATATTTGGAAGATTTCATTGGTCCATGCGATGATTCGTCACTTGATCTTCAATGTGTGCAGGTGAGACTTCCACCTCACCATACTTACCAGACAAGCTGACTGCCTGCTTCCATCAGGAGCTTGGCAAGATAAGCAACAAGCAAGGTAACAGTACATGTGGCAGGCAGAAATATTTAGAAAATATGTGGCAGCTGGCTTTTGTGGGAATCCAGCCCATTGACTTTCGTGGAGTTGAACTTTAGATACAGAGTGAAAGGGGAAGTAGGGACCAGGGCATTCATACCACAGGGATAATATTAGATCAAATAAGGGTGTAGTTATAACTGACCAACTGATGGCTCCAAGACTGATTGCAAAACAGCTTATGTAAATAGATTGTGCAAACATACTATTCATTGCTATACAGAGGAAAGGAATAGAGGAACTGGGCCAAAGGATAGAGTCTCCTGGAAATTAACAGGTCCAAGGCTGAGGCTGAGATAATAGGAGCAAATCTGCTGGGCTGACCTAATTTAGTTGCTGTGTATTAGTGACTGCTGTGAAATGTTGCAGTGAATGAGGAAGGGCAAGAACTATAAATATGTGCTCCCAAACATCATCTTGAGAATTTTCTCAGGATAACTAATATCTACTTCCTTCTAAACTTCAATGAAACCTTTGCTTGCTTGGACTCTCACAGCAAAGGCAAAGCCACTAGATTACATATTCACTGCGAGGTTCTGAGGACATATTCTTGCCCCAAATGTTCCTTGTTCCTTAATCCTTTTATACAAACATATGAATTAGGAGCAAAGTAGGCCACCTGGCATCTTGAGTCCTGCTCTATTAAACATTAAACATACCGGCCTGCAGTTTCCTGCTTTCCGTCTCCCTTCCTTTTCAAATGATTTACATTTGATATTTTTTTCCAGCCTAATGGAACCTTCCCCAAATCTAGGGAAGTTTGGTAAATTAAACCAATATAGAATATCATTTATCTCATGCCGTTTCTTTCAAGACCTAAGACAAAGTCCATGAGGACATGAACACCCAACAATCTCACTCTAATAATTTGCTCAGTACCATTTCTCTGGTGATTGTAAGTTTCTCAAGTCCCTCCCTCTTTCCCAATCCCAATTTACAGCTATTTCTAGATGTTACTTGTATCTTCTATAGTGAAGGCTGATGCAAAATGCTTGTCTAATTCATCGCCGTCTCCTTGGTTTCAATTACTAATTGCTCAGATTCATTTTCTATAGGATCAATGTTCCTTTTGTTAACTCTTCTTTAGGTATCTATAGAAACTCTTCCTTTTTTAACATTTCTGGCAAGATTTATCTTGGATTCTAATTTCTTCTTCCTTATTAATCTTATAGTCATGCTTTACTTTCTTTTTTATATATATTCTGTCCCATTTTATCCCACTTCTCTAGGCCAGCTACCAAACCTGCTTATAAATATAGATGGGGCCATTGATCCAATATTTCATCCATTGACTCTGGTATCACTTTTCACAAATTCACACCCTCTTTTCCAACTCTCTTTACGAATCTCTTCGTCTGTGTGCACTCATTCTCAATCCTTCAGCCACTGGAAACAGCGATGCCTAGAAATTGAATGTTTGCTCTAAACTGGAGCTGTCTATAGCACAAATGTGCATTTGGTTTCCCGAGAAAAAAATCTTGAAATTGGCCAAGGAAACATTTAAGATAACATTAGTGAGGTTTATATCAAGAAACGTGTTACAATGAGATCAGCTTGGTTCCCAATGGACCAAACCCAATTTACCGCAATCGCTGGCATGTTGTCCACCAGGGGAGATGGAGGGAACTCCATGATATGGAAGTTCTGGTGAGCAGGTCTGAGGCCAGGAGATCTGCCCTGTGTGCCAGCAGTTGGGGGCGGTAGGGTGGGTGGTGTTGGGGGGTGGGGTGGGGGGGGATGTTGTAGGGGTTTGGGCAAGACAACCATTAAAAAAGCTTGGAAGAAGATATCTGGAGTAGTGTCAGTCAGGAGTGAGAGGGCTGAGAATCTCTGCATCATTGTCAATGTAAGTTCTTGGCCAAAACAAATACTGCTCTTTTGTGCGCTCTCTCTCTCTCTCTCTCTCTCTCCACACGCACACATAAACATGGAGACACAGGGTGAGAGACAAGGGGAGAGGGAGAGAGAGAGAGAGAGAGAGAGAGAGAGAAAGACATGAAGAGCAAGAGAGACAGAGAGAGGCAGAGGGAGAGAAAGACAGAGATAGAGAAAAAGTGAGAGACTCCATTGACATCCTTCACACATAACATCTTCTTCTGCCCCAAGCTACCCCTTCCTCTCCCCACCATCACTCTGAGCGGGGGAATCAGAGCAGCGGGAGGGGAGGGTTAGGGAGGAAGGGCACAATGCTTCTCTATACCTGACACCCCAGAGCACCACCTCAGAGACAGGCACCGCAGGGGATTATCAGATTAGTTTGGAGTGACATGTGTCACATGGAATGATACGAGGCACAAACAGGCTGCAGAAAATCTGGAAATCTCAGCAGGTAAGACAGCATCCGTGGAAAGAGAACAGTTCACGTTTGATGTCTGGGAACCTTCGTCAGAACTGAGAAAGAAAGGAAACAAGATAATCCATGTGGCAGTGAAGGTGGGGGAGAGGTGTGGGTGAAAATAAGGAAATTTCTGTGATAGGATGAAGTAATGTAGCTGTTAAGAAGCAACTAAACTCCCTTGTCTGTGCATTAATGACTGTATTATTTCACCCTATCAGAGACTGTCCCTTTGTTCCACCCACTGCCCTCCCCCCACCCTTTCTCTGCGAACAAGACCAACGTCTCTCTTTCTCTGTTCTGATGAAGGGTCTCAGACCTGAAATGTTAACTGTTTCTATCTTCTCTCAGGTGCTGTCTGACCTGCTGAGCTTTTCCAGTATTTTATTTCAGATTTACAGCATCTGCCGTTTTTTATTTAACTTTCACTTGTAGGCTGCAGTCTGGCACCTTATTTAGGGAATCTGTTTAGGTGCTTGCCACTGGGGTGGGGGAATGGGTGGTCCACTCACCCCTGTGGCCCCAGGGGGGCTCAGATGACAACCATGGTCTCACGACGAGGCTGTTGCGGATGGTTGGTGCGTTGTCAGGCCTGCCTGATGATGAGGAACATGGAGAAGTCCACCTCCATTCACCTGTGGAAGGCTGTGCAGAGCCTGGAGATCATTTACTTCTGGGAGGACAAATGCACTCCTTTGAAAGGACTTAATTAAAAGCCCATCACACACCACCTACTGATTAAGATGACAGCTGTTATGGAGACACAGATGGAGATGAAATGATGTCTTTCTGCCCTGATACTGTTTCACCCTGATCCAGCTGGAACTTGAAGCTCTTAAGGGACAGTTTGCGATTGGGAGCAGCTTGATGTCCTCACAGAGCAGAGGTGCCATGCATGAGGAGACTGCTGCCCTCAGTAGACTCAGGAATGTAACCTGTGAGTAGTTCACAGCTGTCTGTGAGCAGAGAGATGCTGCACATCAGCAGCTTGTCCACTTGTATGGACAGAGAAATACTGCGGGGCTACAGTATACACCCCACTCACATCTCTCTTCATCATAAGTTGAGAGCTGTTCACATTGCAGAGAGAATTGGCTCCAAGGAGAAGAGTAAAGATAGTGGGCAGCAGATACGTTTGACTATGGGTCTGTAAGCAGAGTTATTATTGTTGAAATGACAGGATGGTCTGTGTACCAGGAGATTGTGGTGCCATTGTCTAATCTGTCCACTGAGGGGTTGCATTGACTGTAGTTTTAGCCCATTGATGTCCCTCTTTAAGAGGGGCTACGTCACCACGCCAATGGCCTCCAGGCAGCACATTTCTCAGCCATCCCAGACTGCTCTATCAATTGGTCAGGGGTAGCAGTCTGAAACCAGTCCATCCAGAGTAAGTGCTTCTTGATGGTCATTAAGGATATTGGTGTAGAATGACGCGAATGGAAGCAACCTTCTGGCAGACAGACTGCAGCCAAAGAGGGGAATTGTGATATAGCACTGGGTCCTTGAAACTGGAAAGGATGTGCAATTTTGCTGAAAAATGTTCTGATTTTTGATGCTTGCCTTTGATTTATTTCCTGTTATAATTGTTTCTGAGCACCCTAGCATTATTGAAATGCATCCTCATTTGGGTAAATACCAGTCTTCATTGTGCAGAGATAAGTGACATTGGTGTGGCAGCTGCTGGTGTTGTGAACTTGCCATGTCTCATCTGGAAAGGTTGCTAATGGGGCATTACTAGCAGTATCACAACTGATAATGCAGTAGCCAAATGCTGAAATAGTACTCCCTGGGAACTTAAGCACACTTTGTGAACTGTGGGAGGTCTCTGAGTCTTCAGTGAGTTATGAAGTTTCCAAGTCAAGTCTCTTAATATCAGCTGAATGTCCTTTTAAATGGGCAAAATGTTATGATGTTCTCTGTTTGCACCATAACTATTCAACAAAGGTCAAAGATTGCACCCAAAAGCTCCTGTTTATGTCAGTAAGATGAAAAATGCATGCTCTGTGACTTGTGACATCCCTGAGAACACACTAAAAAAAATTAGAAAACTAGGGTGAACTGCACACAGGAATTCTGAGGCCAATTTCCCAATGGTTGCAACTTTACCCAGAAATGGTTTTAAGTGTGATCTAACCCAAATTACTAAAGATTTGTAAGTAAAAAAGGGTGCAATTGATCCAATTTTTAGGCAACAATTTCAATTTAATCCCCCCAATGTACTTAGAATTTTAAAGAATAAACTGATAAAGCATGTTTCATGATCTCAAACTTTCTCAAACTGCTCAATAGTCAACTGTGTACATTTTGAAGCAAATTACTGTTGTAATGTGCAGTAAAGCAACACGCAAAATTGATTTGCAACAGTCCCACAAAAAAGAAAAGACATAAGTGATTAGATCAACTATCAAAAGATAAATGTTGACAATGGAAATTTTTTATTCCACTTTGGAGAGCTAGTAGGGTCTCAGTTCAACATTTCATCTTCCATCATTGTAGCACCCCCTTGGTACGGAACTGAAGTGTCAGCCCAGATTTCATTCCTGTGGACAAGCTTCCACCTTTCTCTGAACTGGTGTTATTGTCAGTCAAAACTGAAAGCTTTTCTTTTACCATTTATTTCACCTCATTTATCTTTCTAGTTCCAGTCTGTGGTTGGGACCGTGTTCAGATTCTCACCACTGCCCCTGCAGGTATGAAATCTTTACGTGAAGTAATTCCACTTGGAGAGATTCCTGAACATCTGCTTCTTAAGGATTCCACATTGTGCAGGAGTCATGATCCTCTGTAGAGACTATTACATAAATGTGTATTAAAATCTATATTAACTTTAAATTTTGGAGGTAGAACTTCAATCCTACCGTGTGCCATAACAGTGATGTGAAGAGGTTCTGCCTCACTTTGAACTGGTTTCATTTACACAACAGAATGAGTGCATGAACTAGGTGCAATAATTTGTGTTTTAAACTCTGCTATTTCCGTTTCTGCAAAAGTGCACAGGGAGTAATTTCAGTAGCCTTAGCACTGGCTGAAAGGAGGCTGCACTGATTAAAGTCATGTCTGCAGCTCATGAAAAAGGGAGTTTACATGTGGACGTACAAATTAGTAGCAGGAGTAGGCCACTCGGCCCCTCGAGCCTGCCTGCCATTCATAAAGATCCTGGCTGATCTATTACTCACCTCACCTTCAGATTCCTGGCCTCTCCTAGAAACATTCTGTCACTTGCTAATCAAGAATCTACTTTCCTCAGTGCTAAAAATGACCATAGTCTTGAATGAAAACTACTGCATAGCTTAAGAGGCACTCAGAAACACCAGATGCATGAGCAAGTATCCTGCTTCTTGGACAGGGACATAAAAGGTGAGCACAAGGAGAGAAGCAATGTAAAGTCAAGGTCCCAGGAAGGTCTCATGGTCTGAGATAAAGTTGAAATGGCGGGAGTTTGCCTGAGAGGTCAATGACAGGTCCCATGTCCTGACAACTAAGTTCCAGTGTTGCAAGTTTAATGACTTCACATGTTTGGTCAAAGTCAGCAAAGATATCAGTAAATTCCAACTACAGCAACTGCGCAACTTCATAGAACAGCCATCTCTACCAATTAATATTTCTAACACTTGTATGCATCATTGTCAATGCAGACACACACACAAACGTATACTTGCTCCTACACATAAATATACACTTACTTGTGCACACACACACACACATACGCAGGCACACACATACAAACATACACAAACACACACATTAATTCTCCATCGCTTGCACACCCATTTTACAGGTTAGTGCACACTTCTAGCTCAACACTCACAAAATGCTGGAGGAACTCTAGCATTCTATGGAGGGAATAGGACAGTTGACGTTTCAGGTCAAGACCCCGAAACATCACCTGTTTATTTCTCTCCATTGATGCTGCCTGACCTGCATTTTGTGTGTGTTGCTCCAGATTCCATATCTGCAGAATCTCTTGTGACACATTTCTAGCTATTCAACCATGGCAGGTGTACCACACTGATACCCTGCAATGCAATAACTATCATTCCTTTCTCTCTCTTCCATAAGAAGATGGTGAACAACCATTGATTGGAACAACACACTGTAGATGGGTGAGCATGGGGATCTCTGATATCCAAAAGCTAGATAAGATTAAGGTGAGTGGTCTGGCAATCACAGGAGGTGCCGGCCAAGTAGTCCTTGGTCTAGAGGGGATCACATATCAAGCAGATAATGGAACACCGATACAAGACCTTCCTCTCCACATTCTATTCCCCCTTATCCTCACTGTTTACAGACCCTTGTGCCTCTCTCACTTTAGAAGTCCGAGATATCTCATGTGCATACACCTTGGCTGACAAGAGCAGAGTGTCTGAGCCAAACACCTTCACAATCTATCTGACATTCTCAGGTATCATCTCAGTTACTGGCAACCCTCAGAACATAATGGGTAGCAGCAGTAGTCACGAGGCAAGATCTGCACTGGGTGTGAGCAAACTGCAGCCAAGCCTGGGAATGGCTAACTCTTGTGTCAGCTCCCTTGAACACAAGGTCACATAGGAGGAATCAGATGACAGATACAGTGAGGAAAACCTGCAGATGAAGGCTATTGTACATATACTTTGAGATGACTAGGGTATTATTCAGGCTACCTTGAAAGCCTAAGTGAGATAACAAAGGCATTGGGGGAGTCTAGCTCTAACCCTGCACCTGACTTTCCACAAAGCCTGGTGCCTGTCCCTATTGACCCTGTAATTATGCTTTCAAGCACTTCTTGACATCTGGGAATGGGATTACCTTGGTCCCCTGAGAATTATCTGCCTGTTCATGTACCAGCTGAAATATGGTGGGCATAGTGGTCTCCTCGGAATGAATGAACCGTGCAAGCTCCCCAAGTTCATTGTGTTTACTGTGAGGATATTTCCATCGAGGTCATGTATTATTTGCATGTTCAGGGAGTGATAACTTTTGCTGATAGTAAATGGCTTGGGGTTCATGTGTGGTTCTTGTAGCAGTACATACATACACTTTATCAATCCCCAAACCACTGCATGCCCAAACTGCCTCCTGCTGTTTTTCCCAAGAAGGGAAAGAGTTCCTTTCTTCCTCAGGAAAGCTGCCACCATGCTGACTGTGGAGAACTGAGCTGCAGACTGTGAGATGTGGCAGATGTGAAGAAATTCAAGCCTGGGACACCCTTTACAGATAGAGCCATCCAGGGGGGAATGAAGCACTGCCTGCAGTGTGTGGCTTACAGATTCTTATGTTCCAGATACAATGGCCTTGTACACGAGGAGATAGGGACATTGGATGTGTAGAGAAAGGAAAGTTGGATGTGTATAGAAAGGAACATCAGGTGTTTAGAGACAGAAACATTGGACATGTGGGGACAGGAACACTGGAAGTATACATGGGATGATAGAGATTGGAGCTGCTCCTGAAGGATGTTTAGGATATAGTCACTTTGGAACCCTCCTTCCCCTAATGCTTTGGTCTTTTCTAGCAAGAAGGCCTTGGCTTTAGGTCTTCTTGTCCTGCTCCTGATCATGATAAAGTCCCTGGGTAAGTACTAGTAAAGTTAAACTAAATCTCTGGCAGCCTTCACTCACTAATTGCTCTAGTCCCAAGAGATCTGTTCCATTAATCCCCACAAACCTGCAAACCATTAAGAATTCCTTTAAATGAAGCACATACAAGTCTTCCCCCTGCTGCTTAGACCTGAACTTGCTGCACTTGGTCAACACTGTGTTTTAGATTCTTATGCTCAGTCCAATCTGAAAGGCAGGCATCAGACAAGAATTGATGTTCTTATTGCACATCCTGTGTACTTCCACCTTGTGTGAGATTCAGTGTAAGTGACAGAGTGAGGCAATTGTGCACAAATAGAGGACCTGCACTCCTTAACTAACCCTGATAAGCTCCATATTTCACATGGGCAGACACTGTTTGCAAGTCTGGCATTTACTGTTTATCACTGGGTTGTAGTGGGGCTTCGCACAACTGAGTGACTTACCACTCAATATTAGTAATCAGTTAATGATGATATGGAATTAGAATCACATATAGGCCACATTGTAATGGAGACAGGTTCCTTCCTGGAGAAGAAGACTGTTTTACACCCATCCAGTAATTTCACAGTCATTTTTACTGATCTCAGCTTTTTATTTTCTTAAACTGTCATTAACCATAGAACCATAGAACAATACAGCACAATACAGGCCTTTCGGCCCACCATGTTGTGCCGACCTTCAAACCACTCCTGAGACTAACTAACCCCTTCCTCCCACATATCCCTCTATCTTAAATTCCTCCATATGCTTATCTAACAATCTCTTGAACTTGACCAATGTATCAGCCTCCACCACCACCCCAGGCAGCGCATTCCATGCACCAACCACTCTCTGGGTGAAAAACCTCCCTCTCACATCTCCCTTGAACTTCCCACCCATTACCTTAAAGCCATGCCCTCTTGTATTGAGCATTGGTGCCCTGGGAAAGAGGCGCTGGCTGTCCACTCTATCTAATCCTCTTAATATTTTGTTTACCTCTATCATGTCTCCCCTCATCCTCCTTCTCTCCAATGAGTAAAGCCCTAGCTCCTTTAGTCTCTCCTCATAATCCATACTCTCTAATCCAGGCAGCATCCTGGTAAATCTCCTCTGCACTCTCTCCAATGCCTCCACATCCTGTCATTGTACGAATTGAACTCAGAATGTCTGCATTATTCATCCAAATCTCTGCATCACTGGTCCAGTAACATTATACTCCCACATCTAACAAACTACACTGAATCAAATTCCTGTGCTGGAAATAATAATATTACTTTGTGCCTAACCTGTTCAGTTACTCTGTCACACATGAGAACAGTAGTTCTGCAGTTTCATTATTCGACAAGTAATCAGGAAACTTGGACTAAAAACCGCATTATCTGTGTACCGCCTTGCATGAGAGTCAATGTGAGAAGCAGTGCGAGACAAGTTCAAAACTCAAAACAACAAGATCTGGAGGGACGAGAGTGTCCGCAACAAAAGGATGAAGAAAACAGCAGTAGATTGTGGTTTGTTGACTTATGTCAGATGATTACTGGAACTGCTCTGTCCTCACTTTCCCCTCAGAGACTGATAATTACACATGAAGCAACCAATCTGTCCCATTTAATTCATCCATTCAGAAACAGCTGAAAATTCCGCTGTAGATTGATCATTTTATGGGGCTATTTTGACTCTGTCTGGGGGCAACAGAAGGGTGAAAGTAAATCAGCAGGCTGCTCATTTCTCCTGAGTTTCATGAAGTCATAGAGAATGGAAACAGGCCCTTCGGCCCAAATCATCCATGCCAACCCAGATGTCTATCTGAGCTCATCCCACTTGCTTGTGTTTGGCCCATAACGTTCTAAACCTTTTCTATCCACGTGCCTGTCCAAATGTCTTTTAAACGTTGTAATTGTACTTGCCTCTACAGCTTCCTTTGGCAGCTTGTTCCACATACCCAACACCCTCTGTGTAAAAAATTTGCTCTTCAGGTCCCTTTTAAATCTTTCCCCATCACCTTAAACCTAAGTTTTAGACTTCCCTACCCTGAGAAAAAGACTCATCTACCTTATCTATGCCCCTCATGATTTTATATGAGATTACTCCTCAGCCTCCGACTCTCCAGGGAAAACAGTCCAAGCCACTCCAGCCTCACCTTATAACTCAAGCTCTCCACTCCCAGTAACATCCTTGTGAATCTTTTCTGCACCCTCTCTAGCTTCCTATAGCTGGGTGACCAGAACTGCGCACCATTCCCCAGGTGTGGTCTCAGCAACAACCTGTACAGTTGCGACATGATATCCCAACTCCTGTACTCAACGCCCCGACTGATGAAAGCAAACATGCCGAGGGACTTCTTCACCATCTATTCACTTCCGTAGGTGTACTCTGCCCATTCACTCTCACCACGTTAACACAATGTCTAAATTAACCTTTGTGTGAAAAGTTTCCTAATGCCTCCTTCTTTAAACCCATAACTTAGTTCTCCTATTCTTGTAATTTAACCCAGGGTGTTTGCCTTTCTAGAGCAATAAACCCAAGTTGTTCCATTTGGTCACAAAGCTGCCGCTTTTACTCTGGAACCTGAATTATCTCTTGCTTTAAATCTTTGGAAAAGCCTGATTCTCTCATCTCCATCTATCCAGCTCAGGTATTTGGTGTCCTTCTGCCCCTGAAATGTACCGTTCTGGTGAGAGATGCTACTTAAATAGATTTCCTTTTGTGGAGATAAAACCCACTGAAGTAAGTTTTTTTGCTTATGAGGAACACCACCTCTTGCCATGAAGGAAGGCAGCCTTGTTGTCACCTTCTATAAGGTCAGCAATGTCCCCTTTCCCCTGGAGTAAAGCAAACATGGTCCTGTGGGCAATAATATGCCCAGACTTTGTACTGCTAACTGCTGTGCTCTTGGAAGTGACAGTGGGTGCAAAGCCATGATCATCCAGCACTTCACTGAATTCCCGAGAAATGCACCAATTTTTCACTCACGAGATGTGAATACTGAAACAAGGTACTCACGTGCCAGACTCAGGCATGTAGAACTCAACAGAAAATCCAAAGTAACTCCCTTCAGGTCCTGTGTAAATAATTGGATTCTCAGCATCGAGATTGAAGGCATGAAGTTGCAGTAGTAGACAGGAAAAAAATAGCAGAATTCCCATTAAATGCCAGAGGTGCAGGGCCCACATTGCTCTGGGAGGGAGCTGCATTTTTACAGACATTTTTGTGTTCCAAATATGAGCCCAAACCCTACTGTGAAAAAATGTACTTTGCGCTTTTGAGACAAATCATCAGATCACTTCCTCAAACAGGAAAGGAAATTACATTTTGTAGCTGGTATTACTGTGGTTAAACAAGATCTTTTTGATAACTTGGTGAGTACATGCAGTGACTTGACTTTGCAAAGAAAAAAAATGACTGTTCAGGGTTGGAAGGATGACTGTACAAGCAACCCCTCCCTCACTCTCTTGCCGTACTTCACAGATTCAGGAGGCTTTTCAGCTCATTACATTCTTGCTGTTTTGAAAGAGCTATCCAATTAATCCCACTCCCACTCTCTTCCACCATGCCCGGCAGAATCGTCCTTTGCAATATGTATATTGAATGTATTCAAATCCTTTTGAAGGTTACTATTCAGGCTGTTTCCACCATCCTTTCAGTCATTTCATTTCAGACTATTTCCCCTTTAATTCCCTTGCCAATTATTTTAAATCTTTGTCCTTAACAATCTTCACTGCTGTAGAGACAATCATCCAGTTTGTTTAGTCTCTCCCTAGACCATTATCCCTGGTGTCAGTCCCTAGTGCATACACTTAACAACTTGACTGTATTCTTAAAGACTAGTAATAGAACTGAACCTAATACTTGAGCTGAGATCCAACCAGTAACTTAAACGTTTGGCATTTTGTATTGAAACTGAGTAAAACTACTCAATAACTCTGCTATAACTTTTTATTTTAAAATACCCAAATCTGACGTTCACATTTACTTCAAATATAAAATTGTAAATGAAGAGTTCTGTTGTTTAGTTGTTTCTGCAACAGAGGTGCAGATTCAGGAACAGTGGAAAGACCAGAAGGAATAGTTAGTAAAACACTACTCCATTCAAATCCTGAAGACCTCCAAGTCTATTTTATTGAAGCATCCTTTCCCTTAATCCCATTCTCCTTATCTCCTCTCCTGATGGTGCTGACTCCGGTTGGGCTGGAGTACCTTGGCTAATACTTACCTTCTTGCACTCTATCTAAGGGACCATTCTTCATATCTGAGGCTAGGCAGTGAATACTGAATATTGGGTGGACAAAAGTAGCTTAACAACCAAGCACAACAGCAATGGGACGCTGGATCACTGTCAAGGTGCTGAAGCATTTCTACTCTTGCCCAAGCACATTGAGTCCTAAATCAATATCTACTTTGGTAGCATCGTGGTTAAGGTACTGGAATAGCAGCCAGAGTTCATTGATCCAGAGACAGGAGGTTGAATCTCACCACGTCAGCTGGGGAATCTCAATTCAATAAACTGGAACTCTTTGAAAAAGCTACTCTCAGCAAAGGTACCAATGAAACCACTTAGTGAAAGAAATCTGCCAGCCTTGCCCTGTGTTACTCCAGACCCACCTACGTGGTTGTCTTTTAACTGTCTCTTTGTGTCAGGGGAAATTAGGGATGGACCATAAATGCTGTGTTTGCCACACCTCATGGAGCCTGACGGGGAAGATGCAGGGATACTGTTCCCATGGCTCGGGTTTCTAGAATCAGGGATCACAGTAAGGGGTCAGCCATTCGGGACTGTGATGAGAAGATACCTCTTCATCCTAAAGGTAGAGGATCTTTGGAACTCAAGCAAGCTGTGGAGACTCAGTGCACTCAACTGAGTATAATCAAGACAGAGATTGATCGATTCTTGGTTATGGAGTTAGGGAGAAAGATGTAAGAAGATGATGTTGAGATAAAATACCAGTCATGCCTTTATTGAACGGCAGTCAATGGTTGTCACATGTACCGTGATACACTGCAAGGCTTTTGTTTCACATGCCAGCCAGGCAAATCATTCCATGCACAACTACATCAAGGTAGTAAAAAGAAAACAGAATGCAAAATGCAGAGCAAACATGAGAGGCCAAGTGACCTACTCTTGATTTTATTTCTTCTGTCCTTATGATTATTTTTTAAAAGTTAAGTCGAGTTTATTGTCATGTGCACAAGTATGGTGAGGTACAGTACAGGGAAAAACTTGCTAGCATCATTGAGAAGAGGGCATGACCAGGATGGTGGGGATCCTTGATGATAGATGCCGCCTTCTTGAGGCAGCGCCTCATGTAGATGCTGTCAATGGTGGGCAGGGCTGTGCCCGTGATGGACCGGGCTGTGGCCACAACTTTCTGCAGTCACTTGCACTCTCGTGCAGTGGAATTGCCGTACCAGCAGGATAATTTTAACTGGTTTTCTGTTCTCTATATAACCCACGTGGTCCTGCAATGCTTGAAGGTAATCCCGCCTTTTCACAGGAACTATAACCTTAAAGCAATGTCCATTAAAAACAATCTCAAAAAAAAGGAGGAAGAATAGACAAAATGAGCAGAGGAAGAGAAAGGTCATTGTAACGTAACAGAAAGAATCACCAGTGATAAAGTGAGTGAGGTGGAAGGTGGACTGGACCGTTGGTTTTGAATTAGGTTCTGGAGAGAAAAGAGACAAAGAGCATGTGAGATCAAAGATCATTGGGAAAAGGGACCAAAAACATTATTTGCCATTCTAGTTGTAAACCAGTCAGGATAAGAATTGTTCATTTTCTGTAAGTTTTACAGCTAGAGTGGCGAGTTGAAGATCTAGTTCCTTGTGTGATCTTTACTAGTTAGAGGAAATTGCAATTAGGCTGTTTTTTTTTAAATTCCGCAAATAAACAGTAAAAATAGCTGCAAGTTTATGGATTTTTAATGACTGACGGGCAAGTCCATAGATAGTTAAATTTATCCAGCCTATCTGACACAACAGGACACAGCTTGTGAGCCATGTATGATTTGGCTTATCTCCCAGATCCTGTCAATGGTGCGGGATCCAGTCATAAACAATTTGCATTATCTAACATTGCAGAATCAAGTAATCCATATCCTACAGCTATTATCTTATGTTTGGGTTTATGGCAATGACATTTCCTGCCTCATTGTTTATGCTTATTAAACATTTGACCTTCTTTTATGTACAAAGGTTATGACGATATTATAAAGCAGAAAGCACAGACCAGAGCTAGTATATAAAGCTATTATCCTTCAATCTTATTTGAGCTTGAAGATACTGTATTCCTAGTGTCTCCAAATAATTTCCGATGTTATGTCCATCACCATATTGTGAAGGGGAGGTGTATTTTGTGAGTAAAGTTTGTTGCATTCTGTATGTCATTACAGGAAGTGTGCTGGGCGAAAACTCAGAGTGAATCATAGAAGTTTACAGCTGAGAAGTAGGACATTCAGCCCCTCTTGTTCATTCCAGCTTGAAACAGAACAATCCATCAAATCCCACTTCAAAGTTCAAGAAGTCAAATAGCCATCAATATATTTCTTTTGTGCCCCAAGGTGTTCTCTCCTTAACACCTTTCAGGCAGTAAGATGTAGACCCACACCATCCATTGACTGGAAAAAGTGTCTTTCAGTCCTTCTGTAAATTACCATGAGATTATTCTGGCCTTCAGAATTCAGGGCAAGTTGGCAAACTGGATCCAAAATTAGCTTGGCAGCAGGAGACAGAGGATGATGGCAGAGGGTTGTTTTTGTGATTGGATGCTTGTGGCTAGTGGTGTCCCACAAGGATCAGTGCTGGGATGCCTGCTATTTGTAATATATGTAAATGACTTGGATGTGGATGTGGCAGGCAATATCAGTAAGTTCATGGATGACACAAAGACCAGCAGAGTTGCTGATAGTGTGGAAGGTAGTTTTTTTGTCTGCAGGGCGAATTTGATGCTTTGGTAAAATGGGCTGAGAAATGGCATTTGGAATTTAATCCACACAAATGTGAAGTGATGCATTTTGGAAACACTAATGAGGCTAGGACATACACCATGAATGGTAGGGTCTTAGGGTGTATTGTGGAATAGAGGGAGTACAAATCCATAGATCCTTGAAGGTGGCAACACAAGTAGATAATGTGCTTAGGAAGGCATATGGGATACTGGTCTTCATTGGGCAGGGCATTTAATACAGAAGTAGGGTTATATTCCAACTTTAGAAAACTTTGGTCAGACCTCAGCAGGAGTACTGTGTGCAGTTCTGGTCACCAAGGCATAGGAAGGAGGTGATTGTGCTGGACAGGGTGCAGATGGGATTCACCGGGATGTTGTCTGGGATGGAGCAGTTCAGTTATGAAGAGAGAGAGCAGAAGCTAGGTCATCTTTCCCTAGAGCAGAGGAAGTTAAGAGGGACAAGAACGGTGTTTATAAAACTATGAGGAGTGTAGAGAGGGGAAGACTACAGGAAACCTTTCCCCACATCAGAGATAGATAAAACTAGAGGACATAGGTTTAGGTTAAGGGGGAAGAGATTCAGACAGGATCTGAGGGGACCTTCTTCACCTAGAGAGTGGTAAGTACCTGGAATGTACTGCCTGAGAGTGTGGTTGAAGTCTGGTCACTGACAGCATTTAAGAAGTGTTAAGATGAATACTTGAATCATTTAGACATAGAGGGCCAAGGACCAAGTGCTGGATGATGAGGTTAATATGTAAGGGTGCCCACTGGTCAGTGTGGATGGGTTGGGCCGAATGGCCTTGTTCCATGCTCTTTGATTTTGTGACTGAAGAGTGCTGGAAGAAAAGCACGGTTGAGGGTTTCAGCAGCAGCCAAACTGAGGCACAAGAGGAGAGACGCAGCATTATGGTGGGAGAAGTAGTTTATGTGATCGAAGGACATCCATTTGCAAGCAAAGGTCTGGACCAAGTAACATACCAAGGCTGCAAGTATCTGCAACTTAGCTCCTCCCCCTTCCCCTCCCTCAAAATGTATCCTGTGATGTACAAACCTTCACTACCATCTCAATGGGGGTTCAGTGCAGATGGCCACATCCACAATTGAATCAGCACCCTCAATCTTCCATTATGCTTCAGAAAGTTGCAAAGATGGCCAGTGGAGGCTTGATTGGGGTGGTGATCCCCCTGAGCAAGATGGTGCAAAGCTAACTTTACAGAGTTTTTGTGTAGTTTAATCTAATTGTACATCATTGCTGTAGCTGAATCTAATAATTCCAGGCTACATTTTTACTGCTACTGCTAACACATTAAGACCTCAGTCAAGGGTTCTTTCTCATTAATGCTGACCATCCACTTTTAACATTGGAGAGTATTTTACTGATGTTATCATGGCCACATTTGGGGATGAAAATTGGCACCAAGCTGAGTTCCCTCTGTATCATTGATTTTGGATTCCTGAATTTTGTTGAACATAGATGTTGAATGCTACCCTAGAGCACCAGATCAAAAGTTCCTATTCCAGTGAGGTGCAGCATTCAGAGTAGGAACAACAGAACGTTATGGTTCCTCAGTCCACTTCTTAGACAATCACTCAGGGTTGAAGATGATGTGCTCCCACTTAGGTTTTGTGTGTTCTGAAGTGACTGATGAAGCCAATATGGGAACTATAGGCTCTTCTACAGGTGATGCAGGACATGCCTGATGGGCTGGCTGGGTGAATATTTTGTGAGATGGTGCAGTTCTGCCAGTTCTGCAGACCTTCTGAGTGCTCTTGATGCGGATCCTCGAGGTTCTCAATACCATCCCAAATATTCCTTATCCTGCTTAAGCAACCATGGGCCAGGGATTCTCAAGAGTCAGTGAAGATGTTGCATTTTTTCAAGGAGACTTCCACTGTTGTTCTGAGGAGACGGCAACGTTTGGGAGAAGTGCCGATTCCAGGATCAAACCCTAGAATGGAAATTTGAGGAACAAGGTCTAGAAATTATACTTAAAGAGGGAAAACAGTTGCTTTGGGTGTATGGGGAAGAGAAAGAAGCTCCATCAGTGTTGTTGGAAGGGGAAAGAAGAGAGGAAGGGTCAGAAATGGTATGGTGATAATATATGTAAATGAGATAAAGCTAAGATCAGTATATCAGTGGCTAGCAGAACACTTGATGTCAGGGTTGAGGATGGAAATGCAGCAAGATTAAAGGGAGACCCTAGAAGCACTGTTGGAAAGCCACATGTAAAGGACAATATTGAGGACATTGAAAATTCAGGAGGTGTTAACATGAAATGGAGGAACAGTTACAGCTCCAGCGGTGAGAATTAGCAGGGAGAGGGAACGGTACCAACAATGATTGAGAAGAAATTCCTCCTGCAAATTTAGAAGCTGGAGGGGGTGGCTGTCTCTGTAAACCAGGATTATTGGAAGGCAAGGCTCTCTCCTTCTGTTGGAAGGAGGCAATAGTGAACATATGTATTTGGAGATTGTCAGAGAGCTATAAATTAACCAAAGCCCAACATATCTGATGTAAACTATTAAATGAAATGTGCCACACTTGAGGTGAAATACGTACTCATTCTAGACAAACATAATCCAATCTACAAGTTCATGACCAGTGGATACATTGGAAGGAGACCTAGAATTCTAAATTTAACTACCCAGCTCTCACCTGAATTTGATTCTCTTTCTAACTATTGGACTCCTATGTTTTGGGAGTAGATACTCATTTAAGCAGGAAAATGAATGCTAAAATGGTGCTGTGCCTGGATGCCTTTGTCTGGATGCCTTTGGAGCCATTAGCTGGCGTTTTATTGGCACATTCCATGCAAGTCTATGAGTGTAACTGGCACTTGGGATGAGGAACTGAATTATAGAGAGAGGTTGAGCAGGTTGGGACTTTTCTCATTGGAGTGTAGGAGAATGGGAGGTGACCTTATAATAGAGGTGTATAAAATCATGAGGGGCATAGAAAGGGTCAACGCACATAGTCTTTGTCCCAGGGTTGGGTAAAAAAGAACTAGAAGACAGAGGTTTAAGGTGAGAGGGGAGAGGTTTAATAGGAACCCGAGGAGCAACTTTTTCACCCAGAGGGTGGTCAGTATATGGAATGAGCTGCCAGAGGAAGTGGTTGAGGCAGGTAGATTAACAACATTTAAAAAATACTTGGACAGGTACATGGATAGTAAAGGTTTAGAGGGATATGGTCCAAACATGGGCAAAGGGGACTAGCTTAGATGGGAATCTTGGACAGCCTGGACCAGTTGGGCCAAAGGGCCTATTTCTGTGCTATATTACTCTATGAGCCAATTCATGATCTTTAGCGTGGTTGGACACGTTAACTGAGGGTAAATTCAGAAACCAGAGCCGCCACAGTAAGCAAACATGCACAATCTGATAACATATCTGCACCTCCTGGTGTGATGTTCCTCAGCTGCAGTCATTACAGGATTTCATGGGGCTGAACTGTTCAGAGGAGTGGGAGGATGGACACCACCAGCCCTCTGTTCCTCCAGTGATACACTGGAAATCATGGCACATAGATGGACATAGGGAGAGAGGCTCATGATACTTAATCCCTTCCCCACCAATCCTCCACTCCCCCAACTAACAATTGATACAGGAGGTTTCACCTGAATAATTGGCAGGATCAGTCCATCAATACAGCTCAGCCGGTTCCATCAATATCTGCATTCACCAGCGAAGACATATAAGTAATTGGACATCCCTTTATCTATTGTACAAGCAGGATTGCTTCCTTCAGTCTAGATTGGCTTTCCTGATTATGTGGCCCATGATGTTCCCTTATGGTATTCACCTGTGTCACCTGATTGGGAACAGCTGCTTTTGGGCAAATCCACATCTGACATGTGGAGGGTGATAAAAGACCAGTGGCTCAGAGTACAGGACAGGTAAGTTCCAGTAAGAAGGAAGGATGAGTATGGCAAGGGAACTTTGGATGTTGAGAGAGGTGGTGAATTTAGTCGAGAAGTAAAAAGAAGTTTATGTAAGGTTTAGGAAGCTAAAATCAAATGGAGCATGTAAGGATTATAAAGAAGCTAGAAAAGAACTCAAGAAGGGAATTAGGAGAACCAGGAGGGGCTATGAAAAGTCCTTGGCAAGTAGGGTTAATGAGAATCCCAAGGAATTCTATACATACATCAAGATCAAGAGGATAACGAGGGAGAGGGTAGTACCACCTCATGGTTAAAGTAGAGAACATGTGCTTGGAGGTGAAGGATGTGGGTGAGGTCCTAAATTGTACTTTGCATTGGTATTTACCAAGGAGGAGGACATGTAGGATAGTGAGATCAGTGTCTAGCATACTACTATGCTAGGGCAGTTTGAGACAGAGAAAGGGGTAGTGCTGGGTCTCTTAATGAACATTGGTGGATAAGCCCTCAGGGCCTGATGGAATATACCCAGGTTGTTGAGAGATGCAAGAGATGAGATTGCTGGAGTCTTGACCAAGATCTTTGTGTCCTCTCTGGCCACAGGTGAAGTCCCGGAGTAGCTGATGTTGTTCCATTATTGAAGAAAGGAAATAGGGATAATCCTGAAAACTATAGACCGATGAGTCTCACGTCAGTGGTAGGGAAGCAATTGGAGAGGATTCTTAGGGATAGGATTTATGAACATTTGTAAACCATGGTCTAATTAGGGACTGTCAGCATGTCTTTCTGCGGGGCAAGTCGTGTCTTACTAACTTGATTGAGTTTTTTGAGGAGGTAATGTGGAAGACTTATGAAGGTAGAGCTGTGGATGTTATCTACATGGATGTTAGTAAGGTATTTGTCAAGGTCCCTCATGGTAGTCTCATCCAGAAGATTAAGATGCATGAGATCCACAGTGATTTGGCCATTTGAATTTAGAATTGGCTTGCCCATAGAAGACAGAGGGTAGTTGTCGATGGGGCTTTTTCTGGCTGGAGGTCCATGACTAGTTGCATTCTGTAGAGATCTGTACTGGGACCTCTGCTGCTTGTGATATACGTGTGTGTGTATATATATATATATGACCTGAATGAGGATGTGGGTGGGTTAGCAAGTTCACAGATGATACAAAGATTGGTGGGATTGTGGATAGCATAGAATTGCCAAAGGATACAACAGGATATAGATCAGTTGCAGAAATGGCAGATGAAGTTTAATCCAGCCAAATCCAAGGTGTGGCACTTAGGAGATCAAATGTAAAGGAACAGTACACTGTTAATGGCATAACCTTTAAGGGTTGAGGTACAGAGGGATCTTGGGGTCCAAGTCCATAACTCCGTGAAAGCGGCTGTACAGGTTGATAGGGTGGTGAAGAAGGCGTATGGCGTGCTTGCCTATATTAGTCGAGGCATTGAGTTCAGGAGTCAGGAGGTTATATTACAGCTTTATAAAACTCTAGTTAGGCTGCATCTAGAGTACTGCATTCCATTCTGGTTGCCCCATTATATGAAGGATGTGGAGGCTTTGGAGTGGGTGCAGAAGAGGTTTACCAGGATGCTGCCTGGATTAGAGGGCATATGCTATGAGGAGAGGTTAGACAAACTTGGGTCGCTCCCTTTGGAGCGGCAGAGGCTGAGGGCAGTCCTGATAGAAGTTTATAAGATTATAGAGGCACAGATAGAGTAGACAGCCAGTATCTTTTTCCCTGGGTCGAAATGTCTAATACTAGAGGACATGCATTTAAGGTGAGGGGGTTAAGTTCAAAGAAGATGTGTGGGGCAAGTTTTTTTACACAGAGAGTGGTGGGTGCCTGGAATGTGCTGCCAGGGGTGGTAGTGGAGACAAATACGATACAAGTGTTTAAAAGGCTCTTAGATAGGCCCATGAATGTGCAGGGAATGGAAGGATGTGGACATTGTGTAGGCAGAAGGGATTAGTTTAGTTAGGCATTTAATTACTAGTTTAATTAGTTCAGCACAACATTGGGGGCTGAAGGGCCTGTTCCTGTGCTGTACTGTTCTATATTCCATGTGACAGTGGTGGAATGAATGATGATGCCTCACAACTCTTGAGACCCAGATTCGATCCTGTCCTCAGGTGTTGTCTGTGTGGAGTTTGCAAGTGCTCTTTGTGACTGCATGGGTTTCTTCTGGGTGCTTCAGTTTCCTCCCACATTCCAAAGATATGCTGGTAGATTAACAGGCTACTATTAATTACACAAGTACATGTCAATGGAAAAAAAATCAAAAGAATCAAAGGGCAATTGACGGGCATGTGTGAGAGAGAATGAGGTTCAGGAGTACAAGGAAATAAAGGGAAGAGAATACTCCCCTGGGCGCTGACATAGCCTTAATGGGCCAAGTGGACTCTTTCTGTGTCATTATACATATATGATTAACATCAACCATGTCTAGTCAAATATTTTGGATACATGTATATTATGTACTCAGCTCCCCATGATCAAAAGTTTCAAGCAATGTGCTATGTGTGTTATTAGGTGCAGGTGGAGTTCAGCAATCAATTTCAAACCAACATTCAATTCTGTAGCACTTTCAAGAACATGCACCATGAGATTGAATTTTTAGGCCATCATGTTGCAATAATGGCTGAAAGAAATTTTACAATATCAGGAACAATAATGAATTCTGAACCACCAACATGAACACTACCTCGATATTCCTTTTTTGCACTATTTATTTATTTTTGTAACTTATCGTAACTTTATTCCTTTGCACTGTACTGTTGCTGCAAAATAACAAATTTCACATCATATAAGTCAGTGATAATAAATCTGATTCGGATTCAAAGAGTATATTCCTTCACTTTTGGCTTTTAGGAATGGTATTGTTTATTCAGGAATGGAGAGGCTGACATTTCTGTGGCACAGAATCCAGTGTGCTACTCTAATCCTTGATGATAATCACAGATCCAGTGGGCGGGACATGTCAGAAGAATGCTTGATGACAGAATACCAAAGCAGCTTCTTTATGGAGTGCTGATGAGGGCAGGCAACCATGTGGTGGACAAAAAAAGACATTCAAAGACTCTCTTAGAACACTCCTGAAGAGTTTCAGCACTGACACATACCTAGGAACAACAGCATTGAATTATCCTGTTTGGTGTACCCGCATAAAAAGCAGTGCTTGCTCATATGAAGGAGCTAGAATGGAGGAAGCAAAGAGGAAAAGAGAATCTTGAAAAGCAAGAACCACTGATGCTACAGCATCCTACACCTCTGTCACCTGTGTGAAAGGAACTTTTGAGCACAGATTAGTCCAATCAGCCTTCTCCATACACATCGCAACACTATAGTCTAGGTATCATGGTCTTACTTGAGAATGAACAACAACAATCATTGATGATAGGTCAGTGAACAGCATTTGGGACCAGGACTGGACAGCACTTGTTGGAATTTGGGAAATTCCCTGAGTATTCTTGTGAATGGTTCCCCTATGCTGTATTATTAGTGGACAGTTTACCCATTAATGGACAGTTCACCCATTAATGACAGTTCAGTGTGGAAGCCAATTTATCCTTAACAGCATCCATGGTTTGCCTTGGTTAGTTCTCTGCCACGCAGAGCAGTTACACTCCAAGCCAAAAAAAAGAATTAAACACTTTTTTAATACAGTGACTAAAGAACAATGCAGAATCATAACTGATAACTCAACATCTCACTTAATATAGGTGCCTCTTCCAAACTGTTACTAACATAGTCATCAACAGCTTTCCATCACAGCCTTATGTTTTAGCATCTGAATAAACCTATTGTGAACATACTCCCTGGGATAACAAATAGTCTGCCGAGCAGTGACATAAATAGCTGGAGTGGTGATGTTAAAGAATTTAACAGGTTGAAACATATTCTTCATGTGATTAATATCCCTGTTTGTAAGGAAAGCTGTAGGAAGGGGACAAAGATGGCAACAGACAGCTCTAATTAAAGAGCACTTCTTTTTCTTAAGCATTTTTTTGTTAGTTTTAAGTCCAACGTTTCAAAATGAAGATGACACAGCAAGTCAAAACATTCAGGGACAAGTCGAAGAAGAAGAGGGTTCGTGACGGGAGGGCTGCAAGGCAAATAATTAAAGATTTATAAATGCACCCTTTTCAGCTAAATTTAGCTGGTGGTTCATAAAATGTAAAAGACCGACAGAGCTATAAGAGCTTCACGGATTTTGCATATCTTGTTGTGCCCAATTATTAACCACCTTCCCTCCCCATGCAAAGATCTTAATCAGTACCAGTCATGTAACCCAAGCAGTTTTTGCCGGGATGGAACTGAATAATTGATCATTCCTCATCAAATCCATAGGCAAGATGTCACTGCCTTTGTTTAAACAACAGGAACGGGAATGTTGCTGAATCATTCTATGTCAGTGAGTTGTAATTTTACAGAAAGCCTTCAGTTTAAGATAGCATGTGCTGTGGCAATTGTGCTACTGGGCATTCAGCGGAATGAGAGCAGCAGTAATGATTGTCAACACCTTTTAGCAAAGTGATTTTAGAATAACACAAGTGAGATCAGTCCATCTGCTTCCTCAGTGAGCTTTCTTTGACAGAGAGAGTTCCAAGCATTGAAGTACCTATTGACAACCCCTAGAGCTATGACTGAAGTGCTGAAGAGTCCACTCACCATTTGTGGCCCCTTCTCGCTACAGAGTTTCTGGAATATCGGAAAAGGAGTGGACGGTTCAGAGCTTCAAGACTTCTGCCATTCAATTTGATCAAAGTTGATGTTATCTTAACTCTATTATCTAAGTTATTCTATATTCAGTGGTTATTAATTAGATATTAGATGCAACTGCTAATTTAAGCTTGGTGGGTTGCTATATCCTGAAGAGAACATGTTATATTATACCTATTGTGACACCGTTGTAGCATTCTTGCTACCTCAGTAAAAGTTACAACACTTAAAAGGCATTTGGACATATACATGAATAGGAAATATTTAGGGGGGTATGAACCAAATGCAGGAAATGAGACTAGTTCAGTTAGGCAACGTGATCGGCAAGGATCTTGGGCCGAATGGTCTGCTTCTTTTCTGTTTAACTGTATGACTCTGTTCAACTTCCAAAGAATCAGAGAATGGTTTCAGCACAGAAGGAGGCCATTTGACCTATTGAGTTCATTCTTGCTCAATGCCCCCCTTCCCCATCCTCTCCTTGGAGCCCTACAACTTCTTACCTTTCAAGTACATATCCAACTCCCTTCTGAATTGCCACAATTGTCCCCAACTGCCCCTGACAGAGCATTACAATCACTAACTACTTGTTGCATAAAATATTGATTTCCCTTGCGTCACCCTTGGTTAGAAAAGCAGTTGTACTTACTTGATGCTCCATGTCTAAGCAAGTAGGCTAAAGGGACACTCAGCTCAAGGTGAATTCAGAAGGACACATAATCCACTACTCTTGCAATGAAGACAGGATGTATGGAGGTCCCCAGCTGTAGGAAATGAGGCTAGGTGAATCTACAAATATGCAAAAGCATGGCAGAATGGAAGTATTCCTTGAAACTAAAGTAGGATGAGCAAATGTAAAAAATAAGAACCTAGGAGGCAAACCAGATATGAATGTGGTATGAAAACTCAAAAAACTGCAGGTTCTGGAAATCTGAATAAAACCAGGGAATGCTGGAAATACTCCACAGGTCAGGCAGCATCTGTGAAGAGAGAAACAATCAACATTTCAGGTCTGGGACTCTATCAAAATATTGGATTCCTCGACTTCTATGACAAAATACAGGAGGCATTTAACCTTTCCTTTCATAATATGAAGTAATTCTTCCCAAATAGTGACAGAGGAGAATGTCGAGGAACACAATGCTACCATAAGGGAGTGTAGGAGATCCAATTGACTTGGATGCTTATGTGCACTGACAGGGTTACGTTGTCTCATCTGATAATTGTTGAAATACTAGGGAACTATTTTTGACTCATCACAATTAGCGTACAAGCCAGTGAATATCTTTTCCTTCTTCATCAGGATCTGGTCATATGAATGAAAGGTATGTTTCTGTTTGGAAAATAGCGGTCATATGGACTCAAAAAAGCTGGAAAGCCTGCCTTCCTCGTACGGACAGACAGGAATCTGCAAATAGAAAATGACTGTCCATGGACTGCCTGAAAGCCAGTTCTGAGTAGTGGTCATGATGATGCTCTGAGGTCAATTGAGGTGACCGAGAAGTACGAGTGAGGAATAGTATTTGTGTCACAAACAGCAGCATAGGAGAAGATTGCAAGAGTCCAATTTTGTCTCTGCCAACAGGAGGTGAAGCGGGTAAGCTGGGAGTCAGACCTACTGCTTGGAGGAACGGCAAAGGGGAACAGCTGGAATTGGAAGGCATTAACCGAAAAGCCTGTTACATGACATCTGAAGGATGAGAATGAATTATTTTCAGAAATAAGTTTGTTCTAATTCCGGGGAAAAATTGACACTGACAATAAAAATTCAACATTTAGAGTGCTATTGGTTGGAGTCAGAAAATAAGTGGTTAGCAGAAACAGGTAAAGCAATTGAGCAAAATAGCCTTCTGAATGCAAAACAAAATTCCCTAAAGAATCTGAGTTTAAAATGTCAAAGTAGATGGTCTACAAAAGGCATTATATACTTTGCAAGTAAAGTTTTCTGAAACAACAAGTTGTTGCAAGTAGTATCCTATGTCTATCAGCGGTTACTAACTTAAGGCTAGTGAGCTTCTATTTCCTAAAGAGAACAACTCATTTGGTTTTCTAGCATTGTTGTACCATGGTTGCACATCTGCTGAAGACTAACTGCCTCAATAAACAGCAGTGTATGCTTGATGCTCTGTGCCTAAGTAGAGTGAATGAGTGAATAACATTTAACTCTAGACCAGTTCTGAAGAACCCAGAATACACTCCAAGCTCCACACTTAAAAAGACCCCATGAGTATTTAAATGAGTCTCCCACTTTCAGTATTTTTCTGGGAGAGGGTGATCCAGATTTTAATTACTCCATGTGTGTGGACGTTTCTGACATTACCCCAAATGGCTTGATGCTATTTTTAAGGACCTCTCTCTGAGATATCAAAACCTTTCACCATCTGGATCAGTATATGGAAAGAAATAGTGGTACATGTCAGAATTGTGTCTCAGGCTTTGAGGAATGTGAGACTGAAAATAGTAACCTCAAAGAGCCAAAGTTCTAAATGTATCTAACAGTCATCTGTCTTGTGTGAACATGCAAAACAATACGATGCACCAAACCTGTCATCCTTTCCTAATTCCACATTATAACCAGTATGAGCTTCTTGGTCAATTTTGTACTGCCATGTGATAACTGAGCATGTGTGATGAACATGATTATGGATAGTTATACATAAAAAAGATGTGATTATATGCCAATCCTTGAACACAGCGATATTTCCATACAAGGCCTAAACAGTGATGTTTACAATTGAACCAAGCCGAGTGGTTTATGAGTGGTCAATAAACACATACAAAGGCCTCCTTCTATGTTGTAAGGAGATATGAAGATTTCTGCAGGAAAACTGCCGAGGTAAAAACTAATGGCAACAATTAGTTCAACAGCACTGACTGTCTGTCACAACCTTGGATGTGATTTCCGACTCAGACTACAAACTGGGTCTTTTTGCCTCTGCATGTAGGATTTATCAGAAAAACAGAGTGTAGGAAATGATAGCACCATTCGGGGTTTCGGCTAGTTTAAATAAATTATTGATCTGAATAAAAATGTGGTGTACAGATCCTAAAGCCACAGACCATTTAGTACCATATTATTAAAAGAAAAACACTTGCTTTTAGGTGCTACCTGACCTGTGATTTTTCAGCATTATCTTTTATTTCAGTTTTCAGCAACAAAATATTCTGTATTTCACAGTTCCAGCTATTTTTTCCCTCTCCCCTGCTATCTATTTACACTTCCAGATAAATTACGTGCCACTAAAAAGCCTTCACCACACTCTCTCAGCTGATTCCAATCTCTACCATCCATTTTGTTCTGCTCTCCCCTCCTCCTTTCCTGTGACATAACAACCTTCTTGTTTCCAACTTTACCTGGAAGGTCATCAAGTGTTAACTTTTTTTCTCTCTTTGTTGATGCTGCCTGACATACTGAGCATTTCCAGTGTTTTCTGCATTTATATGGCACCATTCACATCCCAGGACATTTTATTGCCTACAACATGGTTTTGAAGTGTAGTTCTGTGGTTATGTCAGAAGTGTATTAGCCAATTTATGCAGAGACAACTTCCACAAAATGCAATGTGGAAATGGCCAGATAATCTGTTTTAATGACATTGGTTAAGGCTATGGCAGAGAGATAATCCCTCTGTTCATCAAGATATCCCCATAGGAAATTTTAATCCCACCTGAGGGAGCAGGAAAGCTCCAAAAGACATTTCATTCAAAAGACAGGGCCTCCAACTATGCAGCATACCCTTGGCACTGCAGGGAAGCTTTTGCCTAGATATTTATTTTCAAGCCTCTGAAGTGAGACTTGACCTCACAGCTCACCAGTGCAGAGGCTAGAAGCTGCCAACTGAATTACAGCTGTCTCTAATGGGCATCCTGGGCTTCAGCACTGGGACTGAGCCACATCACTTCATACAACCATGCACCAAGTCCCAAATCATAGCTATACATGAGGTATTGCCTATTACACTATGAGGCCACTTCCCTTTTACAGAAAAGGAAGAACAAGGCAAAGGAGCAACAAACTCACCATCAGTATCTTGGCCTATGAGCACATTTCCATAAACCCGCATAGTTGTGCATATCTGGCAAATGTAGACCACGAGGTTGAAGAGGCACATTGAGGCCCAAGAGATGATACTGGTGACACAGCAACCTATATCTAATTGCCAAAAGCCCAGCATGGCTATTGCATCTGCTATAACATGAGGGTTTCCCGTTTTTCTCTCTCTATTATTACAGCCTGACCTGCTCAACATGTCCTATTATTAGCAACACATAATACAGGCAAAGCACTCTCCTACTGCTCCATTCACCCATTTTATTGCTCTCGAATTGAGTAATGTTCTTGCCATTTCAGAGGGCATTTAAAAGCCAACCACACTGGCCAGTCTGACGTCACATACAGGCCAGACCAGGAAAGGAAAGATTTCCTTCTGAACCAAACAAGTTTTTATGTTTCTTCAAAACTATTTTGTTGGTAACCTAGCTTTGCATTATTCTTTACTTCTAGCTAGCTTTTTACACTCCAGATTATCAATGGAACTCCAATTCCACAGTTAACATGGTAAGATTTGAACTCAGATCTCTGGATTATTGGCCCAGGTTTCTAGATTTAACTGCTGCACCACCATCATAAATGATCAATTTTAAACATGAGAAAGATAGGTTTCACCATTCAGGTGTGTTAAGGGTGTTGGGGAAAACAGCAAATGGAGTTCGAATATAGATCCTATTGAATGTGAGAATGAGGGATTTCTCCTGTTTCTAGGTTCCTGTTTACTAGTCTTTGAGTATAATATTTACAAACTAAGAGAAACAGAAAACAAAGATTCACATTCAATGACAGGGAAAATAATGGTGCAGCACCTTCCAATAGAGTTACCACCTGGATTAGTGAGATATGCAACATGCCTGCACACATAGGAATAGTTTTCTTCCAACACTGTGCATCCAAAGGGAGTGTGCTCATACCATCCTAATACTTTTTAATGTTTTCAGACAATGAATAAATGTTTGGGCAGGTTCTTAAGAGGTCAAAGGCAAACTGTGGCAGCCAAGTTATGAATTTAATGTTAACTCCTTAGGATCAGAAAAAAATAAAATATTATACAAGATAAAAACAGATAATGCTGAAAATATTCAGCCTCGATAGAAGGTCATTGACCCAAAACATTAATTTTGTTTCTCTCTACGCAGATCCTATCTGATCTGTTGGATATTTCCAGCATTTTGGTTTTTTGTTAAGATTTCCATTAGCTACAGTTTTTTGCTTTTAGGTTGTATAAAATGGTTTGTGAGTTACAATTAACCCGGCAGAAATCAATTGTGAAGTTTATATTTTTTCCATAATTCTGCAGCTTGCTGGCAATCTGCAAAGGAAGGAACTCTTAAAGAGATTCTGCTCAGTCTAGGGTTGAGCCTGTGTATTTTGAAAACTCAGTTCAATAATTAAAAGAAAGCTTCAAAACCTTCTCTCCTATCAGTCCAAGGGTGAGGGCTAAGGGTAAAATACATTCCGACAAGTTTGACCTCGAATCTGGAGACACTGCCACTACAATTTTCAGATCAAGGACTGGAAGGCCAATGAATGGATATGTCACTTGGTACAGAATGATTTGTTGCTGAGGTTTTATAGCTGGGGCAGCTTACAAGAACCTGCGTTGATCCACAGATAAAGCTTACATGACTCACAACCTCACTACAGCTGGGTGTAAAATGAGCGACAAGCTTCATAGAAAGAGTGAGTGGAAAGTAAATTGTTATCTCTGCAGGATTCCGTATCATTCTTCAAGATCAGTCATCCCTGTTAATTTTAAATTCAAAATCAGTCATGTAGCATATCTAATCAATTCAAAATATGCAGATTAAAAACTAGATTGGTTCCCTATTGATAGTGAAGAGGCAGAAAATCCTGCCCTTTGTACAGAAAAATGAGGTCAATGTTTAGACACTCTATTCCAGTTTCACTGGCTACTATACAAATATCAATGGAAACACAGATTTAGGCAAAAAGTTTAGTGTAACTTCTTGTGCTAGGCTAGATTGGAAAAGCAACCCTCACCCCCCACTGTTTCCTGGCTGTCTCTGCCCCATGACCACTTAAATTGGAGAAAGACCATTTGGGATGGCATTGAGAACTTTGAGTTCATGCATCAGGAATACACAGAACACTGTGCAAGCAGCAGGAGAAGATCACGTCACTGACTGCTTGCTGCTCAGGCACCTCCTGCTCTGTCTGTGGAAGATCCTGTGATTCCCACATTGATTTCATCAGGGATCTCAGGGCTCTCAAAACTGAAATGGGAGCAAGTCATCCTCGATCCCAAGGCACTGCTCGGAGGAAGAAGAATTGGAGAACAGAAAGATTATAGGATATTAGGGTCTCCATACACTTTGAGAATTTATTCTAAAGGATAATGAATGTCACAACCTTTGCCTCAAACTCTCTGGAGCACTCAGCGTTGTCAGGATTTCAATCTTCCACTGTCTCTCCTCTGTAGTCTACATACACATTATTGATTTTGCACAATTCCATTGTCCTTGATTTCTAATAGATAACCTCAGCCCACTCATGGTTACCTTGGTGTGGCCCTCTTCTACAGCACCTCAACCACATGCTGAACCTCAATGACCTCCTCAAGCTGACAAGAGGCTTATTTCTACATATATTCTGATGATTTTTACCATGATGCTGTTTAACTGCTTGTCCAATGTTTCATGTGTAAGCCAGACCTTTTGACAACTCCTTCCCTCCACCGTTCATATACTGGCTATCTCCCTTCTATCTTTCAGTCCAGATGAAGGGTCTTGACCTGAAACGTCACCTGCCCATTTCCCTCCATAGATGCTGCCTGACCTGCTGAGTTCCTCCAGCACTTGTGTGTTGCTTTTGACAACCAAGTCTGCTAGACTAAAAAGTAAAACACTGCCTAGAGTCATTGAGTCAAACAGCAAAGAAACAGGCCTTTTGATCAACCATGTCTATGCTGACCATCAAGCACCCATCTATACCAATCCTATTTCCCAGCACTTGACCCATAGCCTTCCAAACCTTGGTGATTCAAGTGCATGTCTAGATGCTCCTTAAGTGTTGCGAGGGTACCTGCCTCCACTACCCCCGAGACTGTGAGTTCCAGATTTCAACCTCCCACTGGGTGAAAAAATTCTCCCTCAATTCTTCTCTAAATCTCCTGCTCCTCAAAACTTTTCCCTTTGTTTATAGGCATCTCTGCTAAGGGGAAAAGTTTCTCACTATCTACCCCATCTATTCCCCTTGTAATGTTGTCTGCCTCTATCAGGTCCCTTCTTAGCCTCCTTTACTTCAAGGAAAACAAACCCAGCCAATCCGATCTCTGCTCCTTGCCACAACGTTCCATCCCAGGCAACATCCTTGTGAATCTTGTCTGCAGTTGTTAATAAACATCCCCACTTCTGGCATTGTGGTGGAAGGAAGGTCATTGCAGAAGCAACTGAAGAAAGTTGGGCCTGGTGCACTATGCTGGGGAACTCCTGCATTGACATCCTGGGGCTGAAATCATTGCCTTCCAAACACACAGTCATCTTTCTTTGTTCAAAGAATGACTCCAGTCAATGGGTGAATCCTGAAAGTCAGCAGGTTAGAGGCAACTTTCTGACACACTGTAACAATCAACGTATTAAATCTTTGACCATCTCACAAAAATTCACACTCACAGAAATTAATGACCTCTAAAGCAATCCAGCCACACCCAAAACCAGTGCTTAGACATTGTGTAAGTGTTACATCATCTACTTCTCGATGATCAGTGACTGGATCAAGGGTCATTTCTCCCAAGAAGCTGACTGTACCATAGCACAAAACTGTAATGCAATAATCTTCTTCCAGTTCACCACATCAGCCACATCAGCCACTTCACCAAGGGTTTGCCATACATGTATAACCGTGAAGTAACAGCTATTATGTTTGCAAACTTGTGGAAGTGATCAGGAAACACAGCTTCCAGCAAACAGCAGAGCTGCCTTGAGGTCAAGGAGTGGCACAAATACACTTGTGAGCTTTTCAGACCTTGACTGACTTTATGATAGGCATTCGATATCCAGGTGGTAAACATAAACAGAACTGAGTGAACAATTCCTTTATCTGTTACCTGCCCTGCTGAGCTGAAGCTATTGAATTCAGCTAAAGTTTTGTGCAGTAATCACCACACCCTCCTTGGCTCAGACATATCCAGCTGACTAAATCCATAGAGTACTATCTGACCTTGAGCTGACATTCACATCTTATCACTGATAACCACATCCATCTCTTCACTTATTTGTTAAATTTACCCAGTTCTTTCCTCATCAGTCTTACCCACCCCACCTTCTGCATACTCTGCCCTTTCCAAGACTTTATTTGCCCTAAACTTTCAGTGACTTCAATTGCCTCCCCATCTAACATAAGGAATTCAAAATGCTTGTCCTTACTAATCAATCCCTACATAGCCTTGTGCAGCCATTGCATCCGTCTCCATCTCAATGTGACAATGTACAGCCCCAGCAGCCCTCGAATGCATCCTCCCTCCTTTCCACTCCGTCTTTAGAGAAGAGGCCTCTGACATCTTGAATCATAATTTCCTGATCTAGTTGCCTCTTCTCTGTATAAATGTTCTCTTCTCTTGTATAAATCATCCCTTTTTGACAATACTTTCAATCATCCTCCCAGTAATCCTTGATGACTGACAAATTATGCTTGAGGGACAATACCTGAAGCCAAGTGTCTGATGGGTGCTTGCTAGCTTGGGATAACCACAATATGAGGCAACAGTGGTCAAATTAAGTAACTTGGGCTCGAAAATCAGACCAATTCATCAGGAAAATGGGATTAGTATAGATGAGTACTTGATGGTCATCATAGATATGGTGGGCTGATGGGCGTTTCTGTGCTGAATGCTTCTGTGACCCTATAAACAAGAACGATCATGGTATCATCAGAAACCAATTTCCATTTTAGTCACCTTGAGAGGCCTCTCTGATAATCATTAATGTTGGTCATTACTCACCATTGTCATAATGTGACCACCGCATTTCACAACATTGAGTGTGGCTCAATTGGTGACACCCTTCCCTTTGAGACAGAAGCTCATGCATTTAAACCCCGGTCTAAAAATCAGTACTTGAGATTAAAGAGCAGTGCAGAACTGGGAGAGTGCCTTACAGTTGATGCTGCCTTTCAAAGTCCTATCCTTTCAGGTAAAGTTCCCTGGCTAATATTCATCCCTAAACCAACTGACTGGTCATTGTCACACTATAGGATCTTGATGCTTGAAAATTACTATTTTGTTTCCTACATTACAATGGTGACCACACACGAAAAGTACCTCATTGACTGTACATAGTTTTGTGTTGTCCTTTGGACGTGAAAGGGGTATGATGGAAGTCTTTTTGCACCACTCCTTGGAAGAAAAGAGCCTATGACAGAACTTGAAGCATATAAAACATGTCCTTAGGTTCTTGAAATGGAAAGTGTCCCATTTCTCTGCATAAATGATCTTTACCTTGATGAGGTTCAACTAAAAACTAATTCTAAGCTGATTTTATATAGGTAGTGAACAGCCACAAGATAATTACAACACTTTAAAGCTTCCTTTTGTGTTAATACAAATTTCTACTATAACAAAATGACATGATTAATAATACCACAGTGGGACAATTGAACTTAGCAGAGAGACTAATACGTACCATTTTAGTGGTTTATGTGCTAAGGCTACAGATAGACACCAAGTTAAAACATAATAACAATTCCTTTTCATGGTCTCTCACTGCAGACATTTGTTCTTTGTCACTGTTTCAAAGATTCATTGCTGTGCTAAAGACTTTTTTCCCTGTGGCAAAGGTTTATGTTGTTTATGTAATCTTCAAACAGCAACAAAGTGATATTGGGGCAGTGGAGGATGAGCTTTGAATTTTATGTTGTTCTGTAATTGATCTTGCGAAGCTTTCTGGGATTTTAAAACTTGAGACTGAAAAGGTGAAACTTTAATTCTTTCATTCAACATTTTTACTATGAATTTTGTCCTGTTTGTGCCCATATTTAGGTTTGATTTCTGAGTGTTCTCCAAGTTTTAATATTACTTCCACAGGCTCTCTGCTCTGAGCTTTGTCATGGGAGATGATCAGATGGACAGAGAAAAAGATTCAAGGCAGTGTTCAAAGCTTCCTTGTAGAAGTGCAACATTCCCACTGACTCCCATGAACCTTGGCCCATGAGTGGAGGAGGAATGTTTGGGAATAGTATGGAGGACCTCAACGGGGTGTGCAGTGAGCACACAGAAGCTCTGTGTCAGTGAGGGGAGGAACGCACGACTTCACAAAGTAACCACCTACCCGACCCATCACTCATCTCCTGCCTTTTCTATATAAGTGTCTGCAGTTCCCACAATGGCCTCAGTAGCCACCTCAAAACCAATAAAACCAGAGTGGAAGCAAGTCATCCTCAATCCAAGGAACTGCCTGAGAAGACCGTACATAACTAGATGAAATTAAGTTGGAAGCTGCTTTATTTTGTTGTATTCCATTCCAATCCTCAGTCCAATTATTTGTCCAGCTTTTCCATGATGGACAAAAGTGAGAAATGTTTTGCAGGAACATTCCTTCAAATATATTCTGTATTTTCCCTATTTTCTTAGGATATTTTCTTTGGGTGGAAGGGACTTGGAATGAAGGATATGGAAGCTATGGCAGTGGGATGCTCCTGCTGCAGGAAGGATTAGGGACATTTCCATAGGTCCCAGTGACTAAACCCATGAGAAGTGTGTCCAGCTGCAGCTCCTGGAGAAACTTCACACAGGTATAGTCGCTGTGGAGCATACAGGATGTGGAAAATGTAGAGGATAGTATGGAGACTCAAGAGACTGGAGATGCCACAATCTGGAGCAACACACAAGATGCCAGAGGAACTCAATGGGTTAGGCAGCATCTGTGGAGGGAAAAGACCCTTCATCTAGACTGAAAAATAGAGGGGAGATAGCCAGTATAAAAAGATGAAGCGAAGGGGTTGGCCAAGATCCAGCAAGTGACAGGTGGATCCAGGTGAGGAGGGGCAATGGGCAGATGGAGGAGGGGAGAGAGGTTACAAAGGGCTGCAGATGACGGAATCTGATAGGAGAGGAAGATGGAGCACGGAACCACATAAAGGAGCTCAGGTGGGCAGATGAGAACCAAGGGGGGCAGGGGGACAGCGGGAGGAGTGTGTGGGTGACAGGCAGATGGAGTGGGTAGAGGAGGAGGAAGAAGCAGACTGAGGGGGGGGCTGGGGTGGGCGTAGGAGGAACTGGGTAGATCAGGAGGAGAGAGAAAAAAAACGACAGAGAGAAATCAGTTTAACTGAAATTGGAGAGTTCGCTGTTCATGCCATCGGGTCTTTCACTACCTGGGCGGAATCTTGAGGTGCTGTTCTTCTAGTCTGCATTTAGCCCCACCCTGGCAATGGAGGAGGCCTAGAACAGACATGTTGGTGTGGGAGTAGTGGGGTGGGTGGGTGGGGGGCAGAATTAAAATGGCTAGCAACCAGGAACTCCAGATGGCCATGGCGGACAAAGCGCAGGTGATTGGCAATACTGGGTTGATCCGCTGCTTGAAAGATGACAATGCCACTCACTCAGGGCTGCCAGATTTCCTCTACTTAACCAGGAGGAGGTTCAGGATTCTGGATCGCAGACAGAAGTGTAGCCTTCCCCTCAGTTGTTCATCTGTGCGCCAGTTCCTGTGCTCACTTCTCATTCACTGGGGCACTGTTCCCTCACTGTCTTCCCACTCTCCAGGTCCCAGTTGTCACCATCCCTTTAAACTCACCTGATTCTGTTTCTCAAGTTCCCTTGAATCTTACTGGGCCCATGTTTCCCATTCTCCCTTTAAACCTACCAGGTTCACTGGAACAATTACTTTTCTGCTGAGTAACATCCAAAGAGAAAGTGATTTAAAAGTCCAGAAAATCGACTCATCCAGCACCATTAAGTTCCACTGTAGTACCCTGGGAGCACCTTCACCCAAGGGCTACAGTGGAAAACACAACCACCTTATTGCTGTAGCACAGGAGGCTACTCGTCCCATCAGTTCCATGCTAGCTCCTCACAAAGCAATCCCATCAACCCTAGTTTTCTCTCCTAATTTTGCTGTACCGCTTCAGCTTATTCTCTCTCACATGCCCATCAATTCCCCTTTGGTTCTGCTGCCACTTCCACGGAGGGGTAATTTGCAGTCACTAATTATGTCTTTGGAATGTGGGAAGAAACCAGAGTACCCAGAGGAAACGTGCCACCACAGCGAGTATGTTCAAACTCCACACATCCAGCACCTGAGGTCAGGATTGAACCTGGGTCCCTGGAGCTGTGAGGCAGCAGTGCTAACTGCTGTGCCACTATGACACTATCACAGGCAATTAGGTTTGGTTCATAAGTCTTGGATTTGCCGGTGACACCCACATCATGAGTGAATAATAAGTCTCTCTATACTTACTATCCAAAACCAAATGCGTTTTTAATATATCTCAAGGTGTACGGAACCCCATGCCCCCACTTGCCCCACCACCAGCTCCTTCTGTATACCCTGATCAGTGAGCATCAAAGCAACTCTGATTCTTCACATCCCCTTCCTTGGCATAAGATGCTACCAGTGTTGCCTAGGTGTGTGAAAAACTGGATTCTAGTTTTCTGGGCTCAACACCAAGGTTAATGTTTAACATTAAAACAACAGATAACTGGCAAGATGGTAGAACACCACTGTTCTCATTACATAAGACTGACAAGGCAACTCATTGTACAAACACCGCAGCATTTACTGTTATTTTCACTCTATTCCAAAGTAGAAGGAATAGCTTTTGGGGTGTTTATAAGGTTCAGTAGAGGTCAGCAACAGAAGGATCATGAGGTAAAAAAGTCAGCCTTAACGTGTTTGGAAGTGACAAAACCAAACTGTTTAACATTTTAGCAGTGACAGAGACCCGAGGGAGGTATCAATCTTCCCCTGAAACAGTGATTGCTGCTGATACTTCAGTCTCTCCACTTGGTACAACTCCTACACTTGGTGGGCTTTGGGTCAAGATTCATTTAGTCCTGGGCATCCTACTGGAGGCAGTTTGGTGCAGATTGCACGGCACTGTGGCCGAAGCTGCTGGGTTATGAGGACAAGTTGCACAGACTAGACGTGTTGCTGCCTTTGAATGGCACTGCCATCCCAGTCACACACCACAGAAGCAGGCCCTTCAGCCCACATCAAGCACCCGTTTACACTAATCCCATTTTTATTCTCTCCAAATTAATTTCAATTCCTCCCAGATTTTACACGGTCGCCTACACACTAGGGGCAATTTAACCTACAAACCCACATGTTCTTCCCCTGGAGCACCCAGGGGAAACCCGTGTGGTCACAGGGAGAACATGCAAACTCCACACAGACAGGGCTGGAGGTCAGGATTAAGCCCGGGTTACTGGTGCTGTGAGGCAGTGGCACTACCTGCTGCACCATCATACCACCCATATGTTGTTTGTGAAAGTCAGAAGAATTTAATGGTGAGGTTCATGGTATCGTGTTATCCCTGTGTAACACCACGTTGAAGCTGATAGTGTCAGTTGTCTTTCCTTGTCGATGTGCTGTAGGTTCTTGCAGTTGCTGCATTTAACCCAGGAGACGTGATCTCCAAAATCAGTTTTTAAATGGAAATTCCACAATGATAGGAACACTCTTCCAGCTGCGGGGGAATGTTGCCACTGAGTGACTGGATGGTGCAAAGAAAGGAAGGTGTGGGAGAGTGCGCTCAAGAGTCCAGAGGGACCGGGATAGGCTGGAGAAGAACCATGTCTGCAGAAGGCATGTTCTTCGTGCCTGTGGATCAAGGAGTCCCTCTCGAGCAAGCCATCAATCTGAATGTGGTACATCTGAAACCAACAACTCATGTGCTGTCAATGTACAACAGTACAAGAGAAATATGATGGAGATTTCATTATAGTGTAGCAATACCTGGAGGGAGAGTGGCTAACTATAACTCCCACACCTTCCCATTAACGGGACTGGGCGTCTGTGTGGGTAGTTGTAGATTAAGAGGCAGATTGTTCGTCACAATTCCAGACGTTGGCCAGTATGCTCTGAGGGAACCAAGGCTCTGTGAAATGTAAAGGCTGCGAGAGTGAGAGAGAATTAGACGTGCGTCTGAATCCATGTAGTTTTTCAATATGCAGAGCTACAATGTTTACAATACCATCACTAAATAGGTTGCAAGTAATCAAACATAATTGAGTCATGAACCATTGAAAAAGAGTGCTCAGAAAAATAAGTCTAGTCATCTATGAAAAGAGCACAGTTGCTGAGAACTTTTTAAAGTTTTTGTTTTCCCATCTGGAATCTACTCTGCTGTGAATCTATAATTCCCTTGAGACTTTCTTCTCCTCTGAAATGTTATTCAAGTGTACCCTATCGTAACTACTGATTAGGTGTTTGACCACCTAGAATGTAATACAGAATTATGACTTTGAAACAGTGAAAGCTGCATCAAGCAGCTGACACAGATATCAGACAGGAGGGAGGAAGAGAGCTGAGGACTGCTTCCTCAGCCCAGTGGTCAAGGAGCAGTGTGAAACTTACAATTATTTATAGCTTGTGGAGTTTTATCTTAAAAGTAAGAACTCTTAGTCACAAAGATACTGCAGTAAGCGAAGCATGGTGTGGTCATTTACCAGAAGTCACTTCTCCTCTGGTCATCAACAGAGTGATCCGGCAATAATCCTGTGTATACATAGTTTTCAGCTCGTAACATGGAGAGGTAGAGGGAAGGGGAAAGGTATCATAGTGCCAGCGGTGCATTATGATTACTGACTTTAAGTATTTCACCACAGAATAAGAAAGTCTGTATTTTCTTTTGTTATTTACTGGTGGTAATTCTATTTCCAGCCCACAGTAAATGTAGGTAGCAGGGGGGACATTTGTCTGCAATAGTAGAACAGAAAACTATGGCATGCATCCTTGGATTGAGGATGACTTTAATAATAAAGAACAAAAGGGGAGAAAAACCTCAAAATATATTTGTTTTACTTTGGCACAAAAGCTACACAAAGCCACAGTTCACCGCAAACAACTTTGAATGGCTCTCTGAAGACTGGCAGTTTGATCACCTGATAACATTATCTCACTTTCTACAAAGAAATGGAAAGGCAGAGAATCGGTTGGTGCAGTGGTGCAGCAGGTAGTGCTATTGCTTCTCCGCATTAGTGACTGGGTTCGATCCTGACCTCCACTACGCTCTGTGTGTAGTTTGTACGTACTCCCTGTGATCGCCCAGGTGCTTCAATTACCTCCTACAGCCTAAAGATATGCTGGTTGGAAGGTTAATTGGCCACTATTATGTAGACGTAGGTAGGTGAGAAGAAAATCAGGGTGGAGTTGATGAGCACGTGAGAGAGAATAGGTTACATGGAAAACCAATTGCTGGGACACATTGAGAATGAAACCCACTTCAGATCGACACTAGATGTGCCACAAGGCAATGGTGACTCTAAATGTCACTCACCTCAGATAGTATGAGGTGTGTTCCACCTAAAAGGAACAAGCACAATCTCAGGAAAAATACCAAAGAAACTTATTGACTGATGCTGAAATGGAGATATTGGAGGATGTATCACACTCCCACAGCAAGGAGACACTTCAGATCAACAATGCCCTGGGAGAACTGTAGCTAGTTAGGACCAAATGTGGAAGGACAGTTCATCGACTATGCCAAAGTAAAGCACTGTGTGTTGATTTTTCCCCTTTTATTTTTCATTATTAAAGGAGGCTGTAACATATGTGACTCATGTAAAATTGGGTGTGTACTTGTGACCAACCAGCTTGTGACCAACCATTACCTGAATTATCACTAAATTATTTAGTATGCAACATACCAGAAGTCTGCCTGCCTCCGTGGAGAAAGCACTCAGTAGAAATAATGTCATGGTTCTCCTTTACTTATAAATTATTTGGTTAGTTTAATTTATTAGCCATCCTCCAAAATCATTAAGAGAGATTGAGACATGATGTAGATGGCCATTGAGGACAGGTTCAGACAGAGGGTTGAAGCTGACTGCCCGGGGTCTTCCAGGGAGGCTGACTAATTGGGAGACATGAACAGTAACTCAGCAGTGAGTCAACACCATCAAGGGAAGTAGAGAGAAAACCAACAGGAGGTGCATTGTAAGCTGTGCAGGTGTTGTGTGACACACTGAGGGGATCAGACTTTTCAGATATCTCAAAGATATGGATACGTTGAGAAAGAACTTTTATTCTCTGACATGCGGGGGAGAATCCAACATAATGACTCAACTTGTCTGTTCATTCAGCAGACACTGACTGAGTGGCAGAGTGTTTCAAATACTTTCATTTACTCTGTAAAATAGGTGATGCTCAGGAACTTCATTTGGTTCTTTGCTGTTTCATTTTGAGGTGGGTGTGGGTCATGGGGCAGAGGGCAGGGTGTTCTAGGCAGAAATGTTTTTCATTAAGTACCATTCAATCAATATCATCAGTTTCCTTATTGGCATGAAATTAGGAAAGTCGCAAAAAAGAAACAAGGGTAATGGAGTCACAGAGCACGGAAACAGGCCATTCGGCCCATTAGGTCCATGTCAGCCAGTGGGAACCCACCTGTATTAATCCCATCTTCCAGCACTTGGCCCATAGCCCTCTATGCCAAGGTGAATTAAATGTTCATCTAGACACTTCTTAAATGCTGCCAGCAATTCTGTTTCCACCACTCTCTCAGGCAGTATATTCAGGTATTCATCACTCTCTGGGTAATAAAGATTCCCCTCATAGACCCTCTAAATCTTAACCTAAATCTACTTCTTCTTTCATTCGCCTCTGATAAGGGGAAAGGTTTCCTGTAGTCTACCCTATTTATACCCCTCATAATTTTAATTACCTCACTGATGTTACCAACTTAACCTCCTCCTCTCCAGGGAAAATAGACCCGGCCTCTCCAGTCTCTCTTCATAACCGAACTGCTTCATCCCAGGCAACATCCTGGTGAATCTCCCCTGCACCCTCTCCAGTGCTATCACATCCTTCCTATAGTGTGGTGACCAGAACTGCAGCAGTACTCCAGCTGAGGTCTGACCAATGTTTTATAAAATTAGAGCATAATCTCCCTGCTCAAGTATTTAATGTCCCAACTAATGAAGGCCTGTATCCTATATGTGTTCTTAACCACATTATCTACCTGCACTGCCATCTTCAAGGATCTTTGTACTTGCATGCCAAACTCCCTCTGTTCCTCAGTACTCCCCAGGACTTCACCATTCATGGTGTGTGTCCTAGCCTCATTGGTACTCCCAAAATGCATCACCTCACATTTATCAGGGTTAGTCTTCATTTGCCATTTCTCTAACACATCAATATCACCCTATAGTCTAAGATTACCCTCCACACTGCCGACAGCTTCACCAATCTTTGTGACATCTGCAAACTTACTGATCATGCCCCTTACATCCACATCCAAGTCACTCACATACATTACAAACAACAAGGTTCCCAGCACTGTGGAACGCTACCGATCACAGGCAGCCTTCTACCATAACTCTCTGTTGCCAAGCTAAATTTGGGCTTGCCCTTTTGGTCCAGTCTTCCATGTGGGACCTTGTCAAAAGCCTTATTGTAGGCCTTACTACAGCACTTCCCTCAAAAATAAACTTTCTTCTCTCCTCAAGAAAATTACTCAGTTTGGTCAGACATGATCTGCCCTCGACAGAGCCACTCTGACTATCTCTGATCAGTTCCCACCTTTCCAAGTGATCATTAATCCTGTCCCTCAGAACTTATCCCAATAACTTCCCTACCACTGATGTGAGCATCACAGGTTTGTTAATACCAGGATTTTCCTTGCTGCCCTTCTTAGAAAGGGATCCACATTTGCTGTCCTCCTGTCATCGGGCACCTCACTTAAAGATCTTAGCCAGTGTCCCAGCAATCTCTTTCCTTGCCTCCCGTAGCAGCCTGGGATAAATCTCATCCAGCCGTGGGGACTTATCCACCTTTACACCTGCCAAGGCATCAAATACCTCCTCTTCAATTATAGCCACTTGCACTAGAATTTCACCTTCCCCTTCACTGAGTTTTCCAACTGAAAAGTCTGTTTCCTTTGTGAATACTGATAAAAAGTATTCATTTAGGACCTCACCTATACCTTGTGTCTCCAATACTCTGTTGTCCCTAATGGGCCCTGTTCTTTCCCTGTTTATTCTTTTGCCCTTATAAAATGCTTTTGGATTTATCTTAATCCTGACTGCCAGTGATATTTCATAACCCCTCTTTGACTTCCTAATTTCCTTTTTAAGCATCGCCTTACACTTTTTATATTCTTGACGGCCTCCCTTATCATTTGTTCTCTGTACGTGCCATAAGCTTCCTTTTTTCTCTGTTTATCTAACCCTTGATATCCACTGATGTCTCAGGTTCCCGATACTTGCTACCTGTGGCTTTCGCCCTTTGAAGCTGAACTCTTGCTATTTCTCCCCTGAATGCTTCCCACTGTGCAGATGTAGACTTACAGTACCTGTAAGTCGATGCTCCCAGTCTATCTTTGCCAAGTCCTGTCTTATTTTAATGAAATTGGCCTTCCCCCAATTTAAGACCTATTTAAAAACAACAGTACTTTGACCTACGTTTGGGCCTTGAAGAAACAAGTATTCTTCCATTATATTGATCTAATTTACATGGGGTGAAAAAGGATCAAAACGCAGTACTTTCACACAGATAACATCGTCCTGCCCTCTGTAATGTGAAAGGACAAGAGGCACAAAATAAAACAACCTGCTCTGCCGCCCCATCAGACATGTAAAAAGGTCTATGTAAATTACACCAGGTATCTGCCTTGGTATCACTCAAATAAGCCCAAGAATCTCAGGACACTTATCTTTACAAGTCTTGTGGGGTGAAATTTCAGCAGGTGCTAATGAGATCTCAAAGCGGTCAACAGAGGATCTTGAGGTGAAACAAATATTTAGCCCGAAATACGCAAGCAGCACTGGCCTTGAAATTACATCATTTTATTTAGTTTTTGCAATGAAACAGCATTGTTGGTCATCCTATTGCTATCTGTGAAAATCACATAAGGACTGAGATCTTCAGTTATAAATCTCACAGAAAGTATTGCTGGGTTTCTTGTGTAATATCATTGTTTGTTTCAGTGCAGCACTCCCTATTAATGTGTTGCAAGTTCTCATTGTCCTCAGCATGTAGCACAGAAGGTTTAGTCTTCACAATATGTACAGTATAGGCCATTGTTTTCCAGTTACAGGAGAGTGTGCTTCTGAACTAATGGATGCTTTGATGATGGGACGAATGGACAAAAAAGACCTGAACTGGTTGGTGAAACACAACATCCACAGGGCACAATTTCTCCAGATTCACTGCCATGTACTCCTGGCAGGAGGCTCCCAGGAAGTCTCTGTAAACACATGAATGTGCCTCCCCACTGAGGGGAAGTCTACATTGCGGCAAAATGCCTGTATCCACTCCCCCAGTTTCGGTGGGCTGAAGGACAAGTATCTCCTTGAGAGTCTCTGGGTTTGGGTGACCACCCTAACACAGCAGACTGTGACATGAGGCACAGGTCACAGTAGCCTGGAATGATCCTGGGGCTAGGAAGTTGAGAGTGATCCTGGCCTTCATGAGTTCTCACCACCTGTCCTCCTGCACAAAGCAAGGAGTTATCCGGGTCCTCACCTTCCGCTGCACCAGCACGGAGTGCACAGTAATTAGCCTAAAGTTCTTCCTCCTTTGAAAATACTAGGCCCATGCTCCATGAGGAAACACATGACAGTTTCCCTTGGGGCTAGGTGGGAATGATTTTCTTATGCAGATGATATGCAGTGCCTCATACACATAAATATTCTGAATCCTGGGCCTTCTGTACAAAAACTGTGTATTACCAAGTCAAGTCAAGTGGAGTTCATTGCATTGGTGCATTGAAAAAATTACTTGCAGCAGCATCACAGACACATAGCATTAAAGGCACAACATTCGGAAGAAAAACATAAATTATACATAGATTATACATAACTTTTACAAGAATTGTACAAGAAATAACACAATTAGAACCACAAAATAAACAAAGTTCATCGTAGTGCAAAGTGGTCAAAGTGGTCACAGTGTTGTTATACTGTGGTAGTGATTAGGGATGTGTAGGTTGATTCAAGAACCAAACAGTTGAAGGGAAGTAGCTGTCCTTGAACCTGGTGGTGTGGGACTTCAGGTTTCTGTACCTCCTGCCGGATGGTAGCTGTGAAAAGGTGGCATGGCCCAGATGGTGGGGATCTTTGATAGTAGAAGCTGCTTTTTCGAGGTAGCACCTCATGAGATACTACCGATGGTAGTGGGGGAATGTGCCCGTGATCTATTGTGCTGAGTCCACTACTCTCTGCAGTTTATTATGTTCCTATGCATTTGAATTGCCGTACCAGACCATGATGCAACCAGTCAGGAAACTTTCAACGGTACATCTGTAGAATTTCATTAGAGTGTTTGGTGACAAGCCGAACCTCTTTAATCTTCTAAGAAAGAAGAGATGCTGGCATGCCTTGCTTGTGATTGGATCTATGTGCTGGGCCCAGGACAGCTCATCTGATATGTTAGTGTCCAAGAACTTAAAGCTGCTGACCCTCTCTACTGCAGATCCCCCAGTGTAGACTGGTGCACGTTCGTCCTCCTTCCCCTTCCTAAAGTCAATGATCAGTTCTTTAGTTTTATTAATGTTGAGTGAGAGGTTGTTGTTGCAGCACCACTCACCCAAGTGCCCTTTCTCGCTCCTGTATGCTGACACATCACCACCTGTGATTCATCCAACAACAGTGATGTCATTGGTGAGTTCGCCAGCAAAGACTCATGAAACAGAAACTTTAAGGTCTGATCTACCACTGTGGCAGTGCTATTAAAATGGTCATTTCACTCAGATGCTCCTCTATAACTAGTGTGCGGCAATTGTGCCTTTAAGTGGCAGGCAAATAGCAGGGACAACCATCACATATCTCTGGTGTTTGATGGAATGTCATGCTGGTGGAGCTGAGCACCACAGGGTAGTGACCTGTGTCATCGGCATTCCCCGGACTATTAACAAAAGGGTGGCCTTACCTGTAAGGTTGAAGATATTGATACAGTCTATGAGGAATCCAGTGTCCATTTCATTAATGGATTCTATGTGGTTTCTTATGGAGAAGCCTCTGTTCCCGCTCCTACAACTGAGGCCCATGCCTTTTCTGAAGTGCTGCAATACAGTCACTTCTTGTTATCCATGAAGTGTAGGGCACAGACTTCCCATGGATGTCAAAAACAACAGATACTCCTGCAGCTCTCTCCTATGTATTCAGTGGTAGGAGGGAGGTGCCTTGCTGAGATTCTCCATCATCTCCACGGCATCCTGATTGGGAATTGGGTAATTGGTTTATACTTGTCACATGTACTGAGAAATAGTGAAAAGTTTTTGTTTGCGTGCCGTCCAGACAGCTCATTCCATATATAAGTACATCGAAGTAGCACAAAAGGAAAAAAAAACAGAATGCAAAGTATAGTGTTACAGTTACAGAGAAAGTGCAGTGCAGGCAGACAAAGTGCAAAGGCCATAACAAGATAGATTGAGAGATCAAGAGTTCATCTTTATTGTACAAGAGGTCCGTTCAAGAGTCTTATAGCAGCACCACCCTGGAGCCTGGTGGTGCGTGTTCTCAGGCTTTTTTATCTTCTTGCTGATGGGAGGGGGGAGAAGAGAGGATGACCAGGGCAGGAGGGGTCCTTGATTATGTTGGCTGCCTTCCCGAGGCAGCAGGAAATGTAGATGCAGTCAATAGAGGGGTAGCTGCTTTGTGTGATGGACTGGACTGCGTTCACAGCTCTCTGCAAGTCTTGGACACAGCAGTTTCCATACAAAGCTGTGATGTATCCTAATGATCTCAGTAAGTCTGAGGCCTCTCAGCTCCCACAAGCCCAGCTCATACCGATGACAAATTACCGCTGCTCTTTTTACTTATGGAGCTGCGTTGTTGCTTTTTGTTTGAAGCCAACAAGACTGGGAGGGTTTCCAAGCATTGCACCTGTCGCACAGACCTCAGCCTTGCTCCCACTCCATGTAATTAGGTCCTGTCCTAATTAGGGAGAGGCTAGATACATAGTCCTGTTTGCAGGAAGCCTTAGGCAGAGCTCGCCCTAATATGCCAGCACCACAGGACAGGGCTCTGGAGGACTGTGTGATATTTACTAACACTCATGGTGATTCACATTTGATCTTGCCAATGCCAATACGCAGATGGCAAGTTAGTGGATAATGAGGACTGAGTGTCTTAGAGGAACAATGTTGATCGTACACTGCTTGCTGACTGATGTCACCACTAGGCAATCAGCTTTACCCCTGTGTAAACACATCACATGTAGAGGACCACAGTGCAATGGGACTGATCACTACTATCAATTGATCCTCAGTTCCAACAGCACATCGCACCACACAATAAATTTATCATCAATTTATCTGATGCGAAAGGACCAGTTAAATGCAGTAAAACAGATCTGGAGATTCCATGAGATTCCAAATCACTTTCAGGTACTTTAGGAGATATTAATAGAAATGTGAAAGAATAGGAAAATGAAATAACTAATGAAAATCAAAATAAAAATGAAGATGCTGGAAATATGAAATAAAAACAAAAAACATTCTAAGCACTCTGCAGGTCAGGCAGTATCTGTGGAAAGAGAAACGGGGTTAATGTTTCAGGTTGGAAACCCTTCGCCTGACCAGAACCTTTGACCTGAAACATTAATTCTCTTTCTCTTTCAGGCAACATCTGTCATCAAAGATCCACACCATCTGGGCCATGCCATCTCCTTGCAGCAAGCATCAGGCTTGTGCATACATGTACTTGTGCATATGACAATAAATTCGATCTTGATTTTAACTCTTTCTACAGAAGCTGTCTTACCTGCTGAGTGTTTCCAAAATTTTTCTGTTTTTATACAATAACTAGTCAGATTATCCAAAGTGAATCAAGAAACTGGGTTGAAGCCAGGTGCATAAGGTAAAGAACAGTGCTGATTACTTCACACTGTCCTGGGTAACACTGGTCCAAATTGAGGGAGCATCTGAGCAGGATTTTAATATCTATTTTTCTCTGACCTTCAGTGATTTGGCTAAATTATCTTCCATTCTTCCTCCAGTATAACCTCCTGAAGAGATCACACCCAAAAAGTTCATGAAATTTTACCAGTGTAAGGCAAAGCACTACAGCTCCCAACTCTTTGCCTTTGACTCAAGCTTTATTTGTCTGTGTGTAAAGGTGCGCCAAAACAATTCGAATCTCCCAAATTATAAGTTCAATGCAAAATTCTTTCAACCAAATAGGAATAGCAATTACCAGGTTCTTATTTCTCTTTGAAATCCTTGTTAAAAACACCTTATAACAGTGTGATTTTTTTTCAATAATAGCCCAAGAACATTCCAGTTGTCATAATATCAGCTCTATTTTAATACATCAAATATATGTTACAGATGTAATCAGTGGACAAAAAGCTTTGATTTGATCGTAGTTTACTTTTGTTCATTTTTTATTCTGTTGGTAAATATTGTCGTCCTAGAAATTTGTTGCTTTGAAACCCATTCTAGAGACTTGACTACAAAGACCTAGATTGGTCCTCCAGTGGAGTAACAGGTGAGAGGTGCAATCTATTGGCTGAGACATTAATCTGAAGCCGTGTCACAACCCTGACCCTTCGATCTCCTCTGTCCCTCTGAATCCCCAACTTCCTGACCTGAACTTTCAGATCTCCTATGACCCATTGATCCCTAACCTACTGAGCATTCCAATAATCCCCTCACACACTGAGGGCAAGTCCCAAACCCGACCTTCCATCTCCCAGTCACAAACCCTCCGACCTGCCTGCGTCCCTTGGTCACCTTTGGAAGTAGATAATGAGCAAGGACATTCCCCGTGGTCTTACTCTTTCTGCTGCTTCTACCACCATTCAGGCTCCTTGTCATGCCTCCAGGTGTCCTTGCTCACCTTTCTACACCTTCAGTCACCGTCTTCCATTGGCAATCCTGTCAGCATGCTGCAGAGGACAGTTTCTTTGGCGTGCATTTCCAGAGGTGATGCCGGCAACAAAGTCTCATCTTCAGAAGATCTATCTTCCACCGCCATCCTTGTACTTGCCTGAATCTCATATCTGTGTTCAACTACTGTGGTTGGAGTGGGTGCAGGTGTCAGTAGCCAGAGAAGAAGGGGATTGTCCTTGTACTCCAGGGTTCACCCCTCTGAATAGTGCCATTGGAAATATCCGACAATGCTGACTCTCTCAGGATACAGGAGTCCTAATAGTCACAGAATCATACAGCATGGAAATAGACCCTTCAACCCACTGAGTCTGCACCAACCATCAAGCACACATTTTATACTAATCTCATTTTATTCTTCCCACATTCCCATCTACTGTCCCTGATTTTACCACGCAGCACACCCTAGTGGTAGCTTACAGTGGCCAATTGATCTACCAATCTGCATGCCTTTGGGATGAGAGGAGATCAGAGCACCTGGTGAAACCCATGTGGTCACAGGGAGAACACGTAAACTCTACACAAACAGTGTCAAGATCGGGGTTGAACTTGGGTGACTGGAGCTCTGAGGCAGCAGTACTATTCACTGCGGGACTGCACCACCCATTTATGGTGGCATTCATCAGGAAGAAATACATGATCCACAGCCAACTGCATATTGAGGAAGGGGAAACATTTTCTGCTGATTAAAGGGTCCAAGTTATTGCATGGAGTCTTTACTACCACATGATGGCAGTCAACTGTGATCTTCACCCAGGGGAACCAAGCAATGTGTGCCAATCCCAGAGCCTGAGATTCCACCAGGTCCTCACTGAAATCAAAATCAATGGAATCATCATCTCTTATTGGAATCATTACCTGACTGATGACACAAGAGGCTACAGATGCTGGAATCTGGAGCAACAAACAGTCTCGTCCCATCCCCTACCTGCAGCAACCTGCCTGTCATCTTTCACCCCTCCTCAGTCCACCAATCACCTCAGACTCCTGTCTCACCACTCCCCTTCCCTTTATACTGGCCATCTCCCCTTTCTACTTTCAGTCCTCATGCAGGGTTTCAGTATGAAATGTCGACAATTCCTTCTCCCCCCCCCCCCCCCCACCCCCACAGATGCTGCTCAACCTGCTGAGGTCCTCCAGCAGATTGTTTGTTGCATTACCTGACTGATCTCTCGATGCAGCAGTGAACTGCAAATTGGGAGAAGTGGTGGAGATCTACTGCAGTCACTTAGAAGGACCCTGTGGTGAGGAAGTTAAGAGTCAATGTCACCTTGACTCAATGGATAGAGCAGTGTAGGCAGGGGAATGTGACTGAAGGCCTTCCCACAAATAGCCCACCTATCTCAGTGATGACAGCCTTCTCTATGGGAGTAGGCTCTTCATCAGTGGAGAAGTTTTTGCCTCCTGCCTGGAGATCTCTGAATCTCAATCAGCCACCAGTCATGTCCTTAATAATGTGTTTAGCAATGGATCGCTGCCATCAATGTCACCACCAGTGGCTCACATCTTTCTTAATCATTGCCTGCTTCATCTCTCCAGGTAAATGGCGGAAAAGATGCTCCCCATTAGTTGTAGGACACTGTTTACCTTCGAAGGTACTTGAGCAGCCTGCAGTCAGTTCTGTAGCTGCCCAGTCTCCTGACATCACCAGTATCCTGTGGGTGGCACAAAGGTGCAGCAACAAAAGTCGCTTCCTCGCAGCACCAGAGACCTGGGTTCAATCCTGACCTCAAGTGTTGTCTGAGTGGTTCTCCTTGTGACCATGTGGGCTTCCTCCAGTTGTTCCTGTTTCCTCTTATATCCCAAAGGCATGCGGGTCAATAGGTTAACTGGCCACTGTAAATTGACCCTGATGTGGAGGTACATGGAGGAGTTGATGGGAAAGTGGGGAGCATGAACCATGGGATTCATGTGGGATTAGAGTAAGTGGGTGCTTGATGGTCAGCATAGACACAATGGGCCTGTTTCCATACTCCATCTATGTCTCTATGGCCCTTCAAATAGTGCTAAGTGCAACGAAGTACCACAATTTGCTCCTTGTCCTACGGCAACTGCTCCACCATGGTCCAGGATTGCACCCTTGACCTCCCATGGAATGAACACTACACGACTAGTGACACCGTTAGATGCATGTCCAATGTGCCAACATGAATAGGGCACAGAAGTGGCTGGGTCAATTTGCAATTGGGGCGATCTCACCAGCGAATGTACAGCATAATGTTCTCCGGCTACATCAATGTTTGCACAATTTACACATAAAAATGGACCTAATCCATTTGATTTCTGGGTTTTTATAACACAGTCACCTCCTTGTTAGTTCTGACGTAAATGTATTGACAGCAGAAGACAAGAAATTTCATGGAATGAGACGGTTGAGATTTTCCATTACTAAAGCACCAGGAAGGAAGAAAATGGAAATAAATGTTAAAATTGGACCACTCACAATGTTGCAACATCATTTATTATCTATCCTTTGGCTTTGTCTAGGATGTGCTTAATAAAAGCTATGAAGTTCCAAATGTACTCTATACCTTACTGACCCTATTCTACATTGAACTCCACTACTCATCACTTCTATAATCAATTGGAAATGGAGTGAAGGAAAATCTTTTCAAGATATTGCCATGTGCAGCAACCAAACATTTCAAATAAAGCGTACAAGATTCTTTAATAAAAGTCTTATTGATTGAAAGCACAAATCCCAGAAGAACTACAAACAGAAATGATTGAGTCAGCTTCCCTTACATTTTAGTTAGAGAATACTTTGCCCAAAGTAGTTTGGAACCATGCAGGGGGTCACCGAGGGATGGGTGCTGCTGCCTCACTGCTCCAGAGGACCAGGTTTGACCCTGACTTGGGAGCTGCCAGAGTGGAGTTTGCACTTTCTCTCTGTGACCATGGAGATTTCCTCCAGGTGCATCATTTTCCTTTAACATCCCAAAGATGTGCTGGTAGGTTAATTAGCCACTGTGAATGACCCCATTGTGTGGGTTAATGAGAGTAGGAGTTAGATGGGAGTTGATGGGAATGTGTAAGAGTGGATAAGTTGCAGGAGTTCAGGGGAATAAGGCGATGGCAGATTTAATGGGCCAAGGGGGCTTCTTCTGCCTTATTATAAGTGTAATGGAGGTGCTGGGTTTAATCTATGGTTTGCGCTGAATCTCTGAACTGGGGTAATAACTGGGATGACACCAGTCCAAAGTGGAATTGTTGGTTATGCATTTGATCCTGAGATTGATCACTGTAAATTGGAATTGTTTCCAAGCCTCCAATGGTTTGTACTCTGCACCAAAAAAAAGTGTTAGGTTTTAAAAATTAGAAAATTAAACAGAATCTCAGTCTGTGTGGTAGCTCTATGTCATGTAGGTGTTACTGTTATATAAAAATTAGCTAGAAACAGACTTTTTATTCTACCCTGTTTCACCAAGGAGGATTCCACTGCATTTATTTCATATTGTACCACCTTGGTTTAGTTACTAGAATTCTTAGCTATGAAACAGGAAGCTGTGGCTTCCAGGAACTCTCTGCTTTCCATGAAGACTATGCATATGCACTTTCCCTCTGCGGACACCAACCTCATGAATTAATCAAGAGTTGCAAGGGACACAATTTACAGGAAGGAGGTGATCCAGAAAACCGCAGAACCCATTTTAAACTCCGACTGGAATGTTATGATAGTTCCTGTGGAGCTGAGCACATATCTATTTTTCTCATGTTGTTTACACATTAAACCAAGACAGATTTGAATTAATAGAAGAGTAATGATGGTCCCACATCATCATTTGGAGCATTCAGTATTTTTTGTTCCATTTTAAAATTTGGCACTACACTTTGGTGCTAAGACCTCTGCTCTTTGTGATATATACTGTATTAACAACTTGGATGTGAACGTAGGAGTAAATTTGTGGTGACATGAAAATTTGTGAAGTTGTGGAAAGTGAGGAAGATTGTCTAAGTCTACAGCAGGATATATAAATCAGATGGAAAGTTGGCTGGAACATTGGCAGATGGAATTTAATCCCGACAAGTGAGAGCTGATTCATTTTGGAAAGTCAAATAGGAGTAGGACATATACAGTAAATAGTAGGGTAATAACAAATGTTGATTATCAGAGAGACCTATGTGTCCAAGTTCTCCACCATCATCCTGGTAGCAGTGTACATTCCACCCCTGGCAAATGTCAAGCTGGCACTGGAGGAGCTGAGCACCGTGATCAACAGCCATGAGACACAGCACCCTGATGCCTTCCCAATCATCATGGGGGACTTCAACCAGGCCAGCTTGAAGAAGCCTCTGACTAACTACCACCCATGACTGTGTGACTAGGCACAGCTCAAACACCATCTATAAATTCGCTGATGACACAACTATTGTTGATAGGATGATAAAGAAGGCATATGGCATGCTTACCTTCAGAGGTCAGGGCATAGAGTATAAGAGTTGGGACATTATGCTGGAACTGTACAAAACACTGATTTGGCTGCACTTGGGGTATTGTGTGCAGCTCTGACACTACAGGAAGCAGGCGACTGCACCAGAGAGAGTGCAGAGGAGATTCACCAAGATATTACCTGCATTGGAGGATTTTAGTTATGGAGAGCATTTGGACAGGCTGGGCTTGTTTTGCCTGCAGAAAAGAAGATTGAGTGGTGACCTGATCAAAGTATATAAAATTATGAATTGCATCGATAGGATAGAGCCTTAGAGTCGTACAGTTATACCAGTTATCAGCCTAACTCATCCATGCTATGGTGCCTTCCTGAGCTAGTCCCATTTGCCTGCATTTAACCCAGATCCCTCTAAACTTTTCCTATCCATGTACCTGTCCAAATGTCTTTTAAACAATGTAATTTTACCCACCTCTACCACTTCCTCTGGCAGTTTGTTCCATATACCCACCACCCTTTGCATGAAAAACTTGCCCCTCGGGTCCTCTTTAAATCTGTCCCCTCTCACCTTAAAGCTATTCTCTAGTGTCTTAGACTCCCATATTCAGGGACAATGACAGTGAACATCCACCTTATCAATGCCCCTCATGATTTTGTAAACCTCTATCAGGTCATCCCTCAGCCACCTATATGCCAGGTAAAAAAGCCCCAGCCTATCCAGTCTCCCCTATAAATCAAGCCCTCCAGTCTTGGCAACATCCTTTTCTACACCCTTTCCAGCTTAATGACATTCCTTCCTATAGCTTGGCAGCCAGAACTGTACATAATCCTCCAAGTGTAGTTCTCGCCCACATCCTGTATAGTTGTAACATGACGTTACAACTCTTGTACTCAGTGCTCTGACCGATGAAGGTGAGCGTGCCAAATACCTTCTTCACCAACCTGTCTACCTACGTTGCCACTTTCAGGGAACTGTGTACATGTACCCCTAGGTTTCTCTGATCTACAACACTCTCCAAAGCGCCTGCCATTTACTGTGTACATTCTGTCCTGGTTTAACATCCCAAAATGCATTACCTTGCATCTGTCTGAGTTAAATTCCATCTGTCACTCCTTTGCCTACTTTCCAAGTTGATCTGAATCCTGTTGTTACCTCAGACAACCTCTTCACTGTCCAGCACACCACCAATGTTGGTATCACCCGCAAACTTACTAATCATGTCACCTACACTTTTATCCAAATTGTTAATATATATGAAAAGCAACAGGGGACCCAGCACCAATCCCCGTGGTACACCAGTGATCATAGGCCTCTGATCTGAGAAACAACCCTCCACTATCACCCTCTGACTCCTTCCACCAAGCCAGTTTTGTATCCAATTGGCTAGCTCACCCTGGATTTCATGGGATTTCATCTTCTGGACCAGCCTACCATGCAGGACCTTGTCAAAGCCTTCCACTTGCCAGACATCCTTTTACCTTCTAACAACCTCTCCTAATCAACCTTTGCAAGTTCCTGTCTAATGCCATCAAAATTAGCTTTGCCCCAATGTTGGACTTTAACTTGTGGACCAGTCATATCTTTTTCCATAACTATTTATGGAATATCTTTTTTTTCCCATGGTAGTGATATCAAAAACAAGGGGGAATAGGTTTAAGGTAGGAGGAAGGAGTTTTAAGGGGATCTGACGGGTAAGTGTTTTACACAGAGAGTGGTTGATATCTGGAACTCCCTGTCATAGGATGTTGTAGAGACAGGTACAATCACTACATTTAAGAGGCAGTTAGATAAACACTTAAATAGGCAAGGTATAGAAGGATATGGACATAATGCAGGCAAATGGGATTAGTGCAGATGGACAGAAAGGTCAGCATGGATGTGATGGGCCAAAGGGCCTATTTCTCTGCTGTATATAATTTGGCTCAGTTCAGCCTCACTGATCATTGTCATGAGTGGACATTACTATAATCCAGAATGCAAAGGAGAGCAGTCAATGGGAGGAAAGTACCCTGGAGAGAAAAACACTGGAGAGAGGTACATTTGCAGACTTAATCAGAAAAGAGGTAAGTTTCAGGGTGAGCTGCTGGAGGGAGGGACTTGGATTGTGGTACATTGCAGGGAGGTACATTTGCATGGAGGTGCATTGGAGGGAGTTGCACAAGATGGAGCTGTGCGGGATGGAATTGCACAGGAGGGAGGTGCACGGAAATGAGGTAAGTTTCAGGGAGACACATTGAAGGCAGAGAAACTGGATTGAAGTACACTGCAGGGAGATGCACAGAAGGGGGATGTAATAGAGGGAGGGACAGAAGATCCAATCTATTGCACTGCATTCAGTGTTCACAAGGTGGTGTCCTCTGCATTGGAGAAACTAAACACAAACTAAGTGACTGTTTTACCAAGCGACGTATTTGGTATGCAGGGGGATCCCTGAGCTTCTGTTTGCCCCTCACCTTAATTCTCCATTCCACTCCCACTCAGACTTAATTTTCTGTGGTGTCCTGTACTGTTACAATGAACCCAAAGTGAGTTTGTGGAACAACATCTCATCTTCTCTCTGGGCAGACTGCAGCCTCTGGAGTCAATATTGAATTCTACAATGTCAGGCAACTCGCTTCCTCTCTCTTTATTAGGACATCCATCTGTGATATTGGCACAGGTTTTCTCTTTTCATTGCCAGGACCTGGCCTTCTGGAATCTTTGCAACTTTTACATTCCTGTGTCTTCTCACTCTCCAACACCCTTCATTCCATTGCTTTTATAAACAAAGGAACACATTCGCTCGGCCTGACTACCCCGACTAACTCATTGAGTAGATGATGCATGTATCCCCATGGCAACCCTGGTCTCAACCTATCATACATTCCCTTTGTCCTATCCAGCCCTCTCCATCCTCCCTGCAAATTAATACGAACTGTTTTCCTCTCCTTCTCAATTCTGATGAAGGAGCTTCATTGTGAAACATTAACTCTGCTTCTCTTTCCACAGATGCTGCCTGACCTGCTGAGTATTCCCAGCATTTTCTGTTATTATTTCATATTTCCAGCATCTGCAGTTTTATTTTTATTTTTGCTTAGTCTCACTCCTAGTGGGGCAGGCACGTTAGCATAGTGGTTAACGTAACGCTATTACAGCGCCAGTGACCTGGGTTCAATTCCAGCCGCTGTCTGTAAGGAGTTTATATGTTCTCCCTGTGTCTGTGTGGGTTTCCTCCAGATGCTCCGATTTCCTCCCACATTCCAGAGACGTACGGGTTTGGAAGTTGTGGGAATGCTATGTTAGCGCCAGAAGTGTGGCGACACTTGTGGGCTGCCCCCAGAACACTCTATGCAAAAGATGCATTTCACTGTGTGTTTCGATGTACATGTGACTAATAAAGATATCTTATCCTATCTTATCTTGCCATTTCCTGAGAAACAGCATCTACATTAAAGACCTCTATCACTTAACATAATTTGATAGGAGATATCTTCTAAATCAAGACCTTACTGAACCATAATGCTGCTGTTGGGAGTTTCTGTCATCAACTTCTACTGATTTGTCTGTGTTCAAGATGGACCACAGTGCAGATTAGGTCCCCAGGAGAGTCACCAATAACACAGTATCATCTGTGAAAAGAGATGTAGAATTCTTTCAGAAATATCTGGAGCATCCCCTCCAACACATCACTGATGAAGACATCAAATAGGATGGATGAAAGTGGGCAGCCTTGCCTCACTTGTCTCTTTCAAGAGGAATTGGTTCAGTGAATCTTTCATCTGTTGTTAGACAGACAAAGATAACTGTAACCAGTGGCCACACAGCATCTGGTTTTCAATTCTGTTTTCCTGGAGCACACAGTAAATCACAAAGTAATGTTGTTTTTGTGAAACCTGATCATCTGAGGCATACAAAAAGAATAAAAACACCTGACAACAGATGCCTGAGCTGGAAGGGGATTGATCTGACACAGAGCTGCAGTAATAAATGCTCTGAGGCTGACTTAAATTGATTTCCAGTTGTCACCACCTCGATCCCCAAGCTTAGTGAAATACTTTGTTCTGTGTTTTCATTTCTCTTCAATGTATAACTGATCTTTGTCACTTTTAAGAGAAAGAAATATATTAAAAGCATAGAAACAAGGGCTTATCTAAAACACAGTTTGTTCTGGCTGATGAATTTAAGAAAACTTCTTGTGTTAGACAGCTCAGTGGTTGAGTCTGATACAAAAGTGGTAAAGAGCAGAGTTTTGTGATTCAGTCCTGTTAAAAAAAAATCTATCATTCCAGCATTATAAGTGTATATTAGAGAGGTCTTTGCAAAAAGCCTAAATGGAGCAATCCCTCAGGGAATCTAAGATAGCTTGATTTATTGCTTATTACCACCCTATCCCCACCTTCCCACATTGAACCTGATGTTGTGCCTGATGAAATATTAAACATTTTATCAATCCCTTCCGTTGTTTAACTAGCTAAGTACTAGATTCTTTTCAATTGGTGCGTTCTACACACAGGACCATGAATGCAACTATGAAAGAAATAGCTGATGCTTTTGTCCAGCAAAATACAATACCAAAACGCTTAGACAGCAGTGGTATTTTTAGCATGCCTTGAGGTGTCTGCTGTAGGTAGTCCAGGTCTCAGAAACACATAAGAGGTTAGGATCACTGGTGTCAGGTACACCATAGGTTTTCTGCCTTGATCTTCAAATACCCTTGTCTTCAGTTAAGAGCTGTGCTGCTGTATTGAAGGCAGCCATAAGACCAAAAGATATAGGATGAGAATTAGGCCATTTGGCCCATTGAATCTGTTCCACCCTCAATCATGGCTGACTTTTTATTCAACCCCATTCTCCCGCCTTCTCCCAATAACCCGTGAACCCCCTTACCAATCAAGAACCTATCAATCTCTGCTTTAAATATGCCCAATAGCTTGGCGACGGTGACTTTCACCACTGATGCCTGCCTTCACCCAGTGTTGGCTACTGAGAGATGGCAAATGGTCCATGTACCTCAGGATCTCGCTGTGGACCTTCACTGCAGGCATCTCAAGGTTCAGGAAAAATGCCTGTAATTCTGTCTCCATAAAATCCTCCAGATTCTTTGGAAGGGTCAACAAACCAACATTAGTGTCCTCTGTCAGACTAATTTCCCCAGCACTGAGGCCCTAGTTATACTCAGTTGGTTTAGTTGGGGAAGCCACATTATTCATTTGCCACTAACCCAGTCTCCCAAAGCAAGCACGATATTTCAGGTTCTACTGTTGGAAGAGATTACCAGTGGACGGTGGAAAGGATTCAAGGACGTGTTCAAAGCCTCCATGAGAAATTGTTACACCTCTACCAACAGCTGGGAATCTCTGTCCCACAACCATTCAAAGAGGAAATGGATGATTCAGGACAGATTGGTGAACCTTGAGGCCATGCACTGGGAACACCAAAAGGTGCTGACAACCTAACAAACTATCCACACACCTACCTCATCAGCAACCTCCTGCTCTGTCTGTGGAAGAGTCTGCAATTCCCACATTAGCCTCATCAGCCACCTCAAAATGCACAAAATCAGAGTGGGAGCTGGTCATCCTCAATCCCATGGGACCATCCAAGGAGAAGAAGATATAGCTTAGAAATTAAACTACTGATGCCACATTTTGGGAGCCACAAAATCCAGTACCTATGCAAAATAAAACGTAAAAGAAAATCAGGGACTTACAGTAAAAATTACATAGTCTACTAGGTTCTTCTGTGCACCTGCCGTGTAATCACGGAGACACCCTGCCATGTGTAGTGATATCTAATGACATCCAAGGCACTTGTAGTATACTATCTTCAGAAAACCAAGAAAACTTCTGATATATATCATAATAAATTTCCAATATATTTCTCAGGAATGAATAAAACACCATTTCACCTCTTATCTTTTAAAATTAATCTCATTCTTCCCCCCTTCAGTCCCAGTTCATTAGTAGTGGGATCCTTCGTGATTTACACCTGCGTGTCTATTTTTCAGGAGAGACAAAAGACTGTAGATGCTGGAATCTGGAGCAACAAACAATTTGCTGGAGGGACTCAGCTGGTTGAGCAACATTTCTGGGGGGGAAGGGATTGTTGATGTCTCTTCAGAGCTCAGTATTGTCCAGGAAACTGAATTTCAATCATGGAAGGCATCACAGTTGAATCCAGATCTGCTGTCACCTAATTTTCCCTTCCCTTTCTTGACGACATCATGACCAGTTCAGTTGCCCAGCCAATGAAGTGAACTGGGTTCAATAGCACCAAATGAAAGGATTGGATTTAAAGGATCACCTGGTCTTTTTCTGCCCAACTCCTGTCATATATTCAGATGTAAGTTGGCCTCAGACTTGACCTATGGTGTGCTGATCCTATTCATATAGCTGGAGTCACCATTTTTTCTTAAATAGGTAGTGCCTGGATTTGGCACTGCTGCGTGGACATCCTCCTGCTGCTGGGCAACTTAGAGAGAGAGCCACTGTGGATCAGAAATACTTATGCATGAGTTTTGTTGCAATGCTTTCCTGCAGTACACCAAAAGAAGCAGCAGACAGTGAGGGCATAGCCTTCAGGAGGAGGAATCACAAATAGTAAACCATTGGGATTATTCTAAACATCTCCCATGGTTGATTTACATCGGGTCAGGTAAGTTAAAATCAACCTACCCATCAGCTGCCATATTTCTGCTTCCAATACAGGGCATGTCTTTTTCTAACAAATCTTTTGTGAGCCGAATAATTGAATGGTTTCTGAAAATCCACATGTTCTGAATTTACAACATTTCCATTACCCACCCAATCAGGCACTTACTCAAAACGTTTCATCAAATTTATCAAGCGTGATTGACTACAAACAAATCCTTTTGAGCTACACTTGACTAACCCATACATTCCTAAATGCTTTCTAATTGCATCTGAATTATAGATTCTAAGAAAGCCAGATTGGATAACCTCCAAGAAAGGCAAGGGAATAATGATGTACTATTAACATGTGCCCATTGATTACAATGCAAGCAACATGCCTCCTTAATGCTGTCTGCTCATTTACATGTTTGCTGCATGCTGCCAGTGCTAATTATGTTCTTCACTGCATATCTGACTCTCTACAGATGCCCAATAGCATTAACTAAGCCACACTGCTCTATTTAAAAACAACCTACACCTCGCAATATGCCCAGTACACCTTCACATTGTGGCCTCAGCGAGTGTCGGCTGGCCTTCTATACATAAAGTAACCTGGGAAACAGGCAAGAATCACTTTGTAGTCCACCATGTTGTCCGACTCCACATTTTCTATTCCCTCGAAGACGTCAATAAGGTCAATTAGAAAGGATTCTTCCTTTTTTAATCTCAACTGTTTACCAAGTACAGTTGGGCAGATAATCAACAGTTACTGATAATTGATTCTGTTAGCGCATGGGGATGGATATCAGCTCTGCAAAAACCTTGTTGATTTTTCCGAATCTGTCGGTACTTGAAGCACTGTTCTAGTGTGGCAGCAGTGTGTTTAAGGACAATTTAGCTGGATTCTCAGCGGGTCTCAGTAGCAACAGTGGGGACAAGATCAGAGTCAGTGTTTTGGATCAAGGACAGCACAGTGACACAACTAGTAGAGCCACTGTCTTACAGCTCCAATGACCCAGGTTCAATCCTGACCTCTGGTGCTGTTTGCATGGAATTTTGCATGTTTTCCTTGTGACTGTGTAGGTTTCCTTTGGGTGCTCTGTTTTCCTCCTGCACCCCTAAGACATACGGGTTGGTAGATAAACTGGCCGCTGTAACTTCAAAGTCAAAATCAAAGTCAAGTTTATTGTCATTTGCACAAGTACGTGTACGCACAGGTACAATAAAGAACTTGCAGCAGCATCACAGGCACATAGAATTATACAAGCAGCATTCAGAAGAAAAACATGAACATAAATTATACACAATTTTTACAAGAAAGGACACAATTAGAACAAATAGAAACAAAATCCATTTTAGTGCAAAGTGATCAATGTGGTCACAGTGTTGCTAAAGTGATTAGGATTTTGCTGGTTGGTTCAAGAACCGAATGGTTGAAGGGAAGTAGCTGTTCTTGAACCTGGCGGTGTGGGACTTCAGGCTTCTGTACCTCCTGCTTGATGTTAGCTGCGAGAAGAGGGCATGGCCCGGATGGTGGGGATCTTTGATGATGGATGTTGCCTTCCTGAGGCAGCGCCTCCTGTAGATACTACCAGTGGTGGGGAGGGATGTGCCCGTGATATATTGGGCTAAGCCCATTACTCTCTGCAGCTTCTTACGTTCCTGTGCATTCAGATTGTTGTACCAGACCATGATGCAACCAGTCAGGATACGTCCAAGAGTGCCCCTACTGTGTAGGTCACTGGTAGAATCTGGAGGCAATTGATAGGAAAGTTGGACAATGGGGAGATTAAAGTGGGATTATGGTTGGTGTATGGTCAGCACAGACTGGGTGGGCTAAAGGGCAGTTTCCATGCTGTGTGATGCAATGCACAAAAAGTGCTGGAGGAACTCAGCAGGTCAGGCAGCATCCATGGAGGGAAATAAACAGTCGGCATTTTGGGCTGAGACCCTTCACCTCTCCACATGCCTTCCTATGCTGTAGGATTCAATAGCTTCTAAGATCTTTCATCAGAAAGGTAAAACTGAGAGGACAAGTGTGTTGTAAACTGTAGAAAGGGGGAGTCGGAAGGTACAGAGGAACATCTGTGATGTGGTGCAGGTCAAAGTTGTCATAGATAATGATAACTTTACAAGCTGGCAGTCGCAACAAAATAGGACAGAAAGAGATTAAAGTAAAGGTAGAGACACATATGTGGAAAGAACTGGTTAAAGTAAAATCCCGAGAGAGGTAACGTGTCTAGTCGGAAGATGAGGTGCGTTCCTCAAGCCTACCCTGGGCATTACCCAAGAAACATAGGAGGCTGAAGAGAGGTGAGAGTGAGAGTCAGTGGCAGGTGACTGGAAACCTGGGATAGCCCGAGCAGACTGATGCCCTAATTCAGCTGATGCTCTGGAATGTTGCAGGGAGAGTATGATGTTAGAAAAGGGAAATCAGAAGGTGAATAAATTAACTGTAGGGAGAGGGAATTAGGAATTAGTTCAGCTGCAGCAAAAAGCCTCTTCCGGCTACCTGACAAAGGTCTGTCCCATCCACGACTAAAGCAAGGACAGGCATAAATGACAGTGTGACAGTGCATTATTTAGTGTAATATTACATGTCATTGATTTCTCTCATTACGGGGAACATGAATAGTTACATCAAAAAGGTTAGTTATATTTCCGAGTGTTGTTTAATTTAATGACAAAGGGCTTAATGAGAACTACAGCAGGCAGAAAAATAAACAAAAACACCCTTGCTCCTGTGCTTCCTACTAAAGGTAAGTAAAGCTGCGACAACCAATCATTTCTTAGAATTCAACAATACGAGGATCAGCAATATTCATTTTGCAAAGTAGATGTCACAAAGATGTTCCTCCCGATGTTGCTCTTGTTTTGTCATTAGTAAAAATATATGTTTAGAAAGTTGATCTGCCTTGTTTTGACTAACCAAATGTGTGACGTGTTTAGCACCAACACCTTAACAGATTCTCTGCAAAATTTGTAAAATTGGCCATCTGTATGTTAAAAATAACACCGTGGTGGTTTATACTCAAAACATGTGCTAAAGCATGATTCCCAACAGGAAAGGGTCAATTGAATGCAGCTTCTGACAATTTGCCAGATATGTATCTAAGAAGGGCATCTGCTCTTAAAGGCACACCCCCCATGGCAGCCAACAGCACTATGGCCATCATGGAGGTCAGGAAGTCTTCAGGGGAGGTGGAGAGAGCTCCTAGGTTTTGTGAAGGAGACCGAATATTCTGGTTTTGAGATTAATTCTAGGAGGGAGCTTGTGTATGCCAAGGTGAGGTCCCACTGGAAGACTTGCTCAGGCAGCCATAGGAAGAGCCTGGCAGAAGGTGGCTCTGTATGTGAGAGTCCCTCCTTGTTTGAGCAATGCAGCAATAAGTCTCATGCCCCCATGAGTTACTTCAGCATGAGCTGCCCACAACCAAAAGCAGTTGCAGTGAGCCATGCCAGTAATTGGATCAAAGATTCGTTCACTGATCAGTGTAGGTGATCTTGTAAAGGAGAATATGAGAGATTACTATGTGTCATTTGAGCTTTCTCAGCTGTAACTGTTCCATGAAGGTCACAGGTTGTATCCAAAAGCTCCAATGCTTGCTAATAACAGGAGGAAACACATGGTGTGCAACTGGTGACATCATTAAATATGCAACAGATGCTGGGAACTTGTGTGAAGGTGAATTGCAGACTTGCAGAAGTAAACTCCATGCCAAGCACAACTTCACTGAGAAATGTCAGGTGAATTCTAACTTGGTTAATTGCATGGTTTGCCTATAACAAAGGTGCTAATGATCCAACTTCTAATCTATAATGTTTCAATAAATCAAGAGAAGTGTTGGAGAGGTTTTAAAAAAGCACCATGGTTAATAATAAGGTTTTCTTACTTCCTGAGGAAAATGTTTGGTGGCGTTAGAATGTGAAAAGGAGGAAGAGAGAGGCAGAGCCACAAAGAGAGTAATTCAGGATTCAAAAGGACTGTTTTCAATGACTTCAGGGGTATAGTTCTTGTGCTTATCATAACACCTACAGAGGGAGAAGGCAGAACAATCTAAAAGGTTGGATGATGGGCAATGTTGTTGTAGGAGAGCCATCCAAATAGCATAAAAACAATAGAAAATGATAGCGTGTAATTTGAAAAGAAGTATTAACACAAAAAGAAACAAAGAGGATATCTTACATTTGTTAAAAGCCCAGAGTTGACAGGAGTTCCTTGCTTGTGAGAAAGTAATTACTTTTGATGCAGTTTCATTGGTGTGCACAGAGCAGATTATGCTGTGATGTCAGTTAGTGAGGTTCCAGACTGGGTTTTTACATTAACCATTGCTTCAATGCACCGTTACTTATAGTATCAACCTCATCACATAGGCATTGTCATGTAAGGAGTGTCACAGAGTGCTTGCTATGTGGATAGGCAAACATACACAAGAAGGAAAGGACTTTGAGTATAGGATCCAAAGCTGGGTTCAGCATGGGGTGCAGCATATGGCAGAGTGATGCAGTTGGGTAGAGCTGCTGTCTCACAGCTCCAGAGACCCACGTCCAATCCTCGCCTCCTGCGCTCTATGTGTAGAATTTGTACATTCTCCCTGTGACCACTTGTGTTTCCTCCTGGTGCTCAGTTTCTTCCCCTATCCAAAGACGCAAGGTTCAGTAGGTTAACTGCCCACTGAAAATGGCCCCTGGTGTCGAGGTAAGTGGTAGAATCTGGAGGCTGTTGATGGGAATGTGTGGAGGACAAAAAGGCATTAGTGTAGATGGATGTTTGATGGTCAGAGTGGACACGATGGGCCGAAGGGCCTGCTTCTGTACGGTATGACTCTAACAGCTGGAGAACATAAGAAATTGAGGACAAAGTATAGTCTAAATGAACTAGAAGAATGACAGGTCAGGACATGTGTCTGGGAAATATTATTAACATAGAAGCGGGTGAAATGACAATGGGATTTGAAAAGCAGGTTGGTGATCTGGGTTGATTCATTGAGGTGCAGAGAAATGGTGAAGCCCAGTCACACTGGATGAGGAAGGCATTGGGTGGAACAATGTACAGAGTTCTGAATTAGCTGAAGTTCAAGAAGGGTAGGAGCCAGTGAGCTAGTCAGGAGAATAATCAGGTATTCTTCTTCTGATGGAGCAGGGGACAGGCAGGGTAGAAGTGGACAATATGGCCGGGCTGGGGGAAGGTTGCTGATGCAGATGTGTTCTACAAGGCTCTGCATGGGGTCAGGCAGAATCTCAGCAGAGTACATCATTCTGAGCTGTCAGCTAGGTCAGTTAATAGAGTTGGTGCCAGAGATATACATCAGCTAACTAGGATGAGCTGTGGAATGTTACATTGGGCAAGGAGTCAATGCAACAGTTTCGCTGGAGCCAATCATTCTGAGGATTAATGTAGCACACTCTGCTGTCTTGGCTTAGGTGATTTAATACAGCACAGAAAGGGTGGGAATGGGGAGAGTTGAGTACAGGGCAAATAAAAACCTTTTTGTTAAAGAGATTGTATTCACCTGCATGGTTCTCTCACGATCAATATTACTGGGCAATGTGCAACAAAAACTTTTGTTGTTTGTCTGCCTCAACTATAACTTTTACTTGAAAACAACTCATTCCTCATGGCACAGGTCACTATAACAAGCCTTTTATCCAGAAGATAACATTCACACTGAATTTCATTCTATTACATCTCTTTTCCTGTAGTTCAGTTTTACCAACTACTTCCTTTAACATTAAGAACCCCCATCTGTCTTCCGGAGCTAGCTGTCAGTTAGATAAATACACTTTCCATCTCAAAACACTGAATTATTTCCAGTGTAAATACCTATTCCATGAAATTTTCCAGCCCTGTCACTTGCCATAACCTGTAGATTTTTCTTCTGCGTGGCTGCTCCAAGAGTCCTTTGGGATCCGTGTGATGGCAGAAACCAATGAGCCCTGACCATTTAATTTTATTTCTGTATAACAGAAAGCACGAAGTGTGCGATTGTTTAAATGACAACATTAATCTGAAACTTCATGCCTTTCTGCCCCGATCAAGCAAGTTGTGTTTGGTACTTTTTCAACAGAATGTACAGCTGTAACAATTTACTCTGCAGAGACAGAAATGTGTAGCAAGTTGTTTGAAATGGTGGAAATGCTTCATGAACAGACCACAAGGAACCCTGTGGATTAACTTGTGGTAAAACGCCTCCAAAGGAGACAATAAATTAGACTGATTAAGGTATGAATTAAATTATATTATGCACACTGGATACCAAGTTTCTTCAGCATTTACTACAGAGAGATATAAAATTATAAAAGGGACCAATGAACATGCCTGTGTTGTTTGGTTCAATTACAATCTTATCACTCACTTTCAACAATCTGCAATATTTCTATAATTTGTATTACATTCTCAACAAAATAGAGTCATTTTGGATAATATCTAAAAATAATGACACAATTATATGGATTGAAAATTCAGGCATTACATCGTGTGAGCCTGTGATGCAAAGATTCCTTCAAGGCTGAATCCATTCTTTAAGAGTTGAACAAGAGATGAAAATGTTTGCTACAGGTTTGGGGTCTGACACAGTCATTTTCTCAGGTTTAGCAACAGAAGCGGGGTCATTCGCCTAAGTGGACAACACGGCTGTCTAGCACCCCTTGCTTGGGCCCTATGGATATCGAATTGCTTCTAATTTTGGTATGCAATTAGTTTTAGTCACACTACCCACTACACTGGGAAGATCACAAATGTGTGCAGCACCTGGAATGTCTAGAGTAAGCAGAATGTGGATCCTGTCTCTATGCACAGCGGAATCATTGCAAATTGGACATCAGCCATGTGAGTATGATCATGAGTTCAATTCTCGCAGGGTTTAGCAGTAGGAAGGACCCCATCCACCAACAGACACAGCCTCGATGAATCATCCATTGCCTGCAGGTTAGTTGCTGATTCTTTAATTGATGTTTCAGGATCGTTGTAAAGTCTGTAAAAAACAATACAGCAGAAATGTATCTCCACTTCATGGCTTCATCGAAACCTAGTTGCTTCTGGACAGAGTACTTTAGTTACCACTCCCTGGGTATTCAGCATAAGGGGAAGAATGAGCAGAGAGCACAGAGAGGAGCTATCTGCTGCAAGAGAAGGTGAGATAGTGAGAAAGACTGTGTGTGTGTGTGTGTGTGTGTGTGTGTGTGTGTGTGTGTGTGTGTGTGTGTGTGTGTGTGTGTGTGTGTGTGTGTGTGTGGTGTGTGTGCATGTGATGTGTGTTTGTGTGTCTGTGTGTGTGGGACTGTGTCTATGTGTGTTTCTCGTGTGTGTGTGTGTGTGTGTTTGTGTGTGTGTGTGTGTTTCTATGTTTGTGTATCCAAGGAGCAGCAGATGTTACAAGCTGTGGTTGGAGTGGGTAAGCAAGAAAGCACGGACAGGATGAGTTGACCGATTTGGCTCTGTCTTCCCTCTTTTCTGCTCCACCCAGCCCCCGAATTTGGTATAGGCTCCCGAGCTACCTGTTGAGGGTTCAGAAAGTTCATGGGTGATGGACCTGAGCAGCCAGCCACTGCAATTGGGTCCAGGCTGTACCCTCATAATGGCAGCAGAGGTCCTGAGATTTGGTGCCATGGGAGGATGTTGGGTTTTGTTGTACTGGGGAATATTCTGCATTGTTATGGACCATGGAGAGACGTCCTGCAGCTTGACAATATTGCAGTGGGATTGATGAAGGTTGGCTCCACTGGGGACAGAGGGACAAAGGCGTCTTTTGACCAACTGTCACTGTAGACAAGAAATCTTGGTATGAGCGGAAAGCAGCGCTGAGCTTTGCCACAATCACCAGTGCTGGCTTCCTGATGAGAGGGTCAGAGGGAGCAGCTGATGGCATTGTTTAGGAAGGAAATGGAGCCCCAAGTCACAGTTTTGGTTTCTGACTTTCTAACTGTTACAAACCAGCAACAAAAGAAGCACTCCGAGTCATGTATGCGTTAAAAACTACTTTATTAATAACTACTTATGATAATAAGAAAAATAAAAGTAAAACTGTTAGAATGTTAGAAGTTAAAATGTTAGATCTTAAATATTAACCCCAAAACCTAAACTTCAAGTGTGTGTGTGGCAAATTCCCAAACTCCAATTCTAGGCATGGTTCTTAAAGTTCAGTTCAGCAAGCCATAAGGTGAAACATGAGCAAAGGCTTCTTCAAAACCACCGTTGACTGAAGATAAGACGTAGATGTAGAGAGAACATAGAGAGTAATTACGAAATCCAAATGTTCCACGATGGAACCCATACGACACCTTGGTGTCTACTCAGCAGTGACTACTCCACCGCATCTGCCTCACCCCGAAAGGCACTCACATCGTGGCCGTCCACACAAATACCTGTTTCCTTCTACAGGTCAACAACAAAGTGAACTCCACTGTTTTGTTCCGAAGTATCTGCCACCCCGAAAGGCCTCTGAGATGTAGGCATCCACACAAATATCTGTTTCCCTCTACAGGTTAACGGCAAAGTGGACTCCACCTGATTACTCCAAAAATCCATACGTGGATTGTAATGACAGACACAGTTACTGTTTTTCATCCATCGACAGAGACTAGCAGGCTAGTCTCTCTCTCTCTCTCTCTCTCTCCTCCGACTGATTCCGACTGACTGCTTCAAAAACATCATTATGTCCTTTATCTTCTGTTGTCATAACCATGCCCCACACACACACACACACACACACACACACACACACACACACACACACACACACACACTCACACACACACCACAATGCTCTATCTTAAAGGGACATTCACCAATAGTAACAGAGTAAATGGAATAGTGAGGTAGACCTCACGACCTACCTTGTTGTGACCTTGCACCTTATTGCACTGCACTTTCTCTGTAGCTGCGACACTTTACTGTTATTGTTTTTACCTGTACTACCTCAATGCACTCTGTACTAACTCAATGTAACTGCACTGTGTAATGAATTGACCTGTACGATCCATTTGTAAGACAAGTTTTTCACTGTACCTCAGTACAAGTGACAATAATAAACCAATACCAATACCAAGTAACCTAGTCCGTAACACTAACCAATACGTGGTGGCACTGAATTTGTTGATAATTGTTTCCCAACAGAGAGAGCTTGTCAGATAAGACAACTGAAGTACAATATGCAAAACTGCCAGACATGCAAAGCCTGCAGAAAAAAGCACACATTTTATCTCTTCTTTTGAATAGTCCTTGTGTAAAATGACAGATGATTGACCATTTGCAAAATTGCATTTTTTCAGCTTTGTAGAAAATCCATCTCAAGAGCACAGCAGTCTCTCTCCACTCTATGAATAAAGTACTGGGAACAGCAATTAAATATTAGAATAAGTTAAACATTATCACACTTATCTCATTCATAAAAAGGTACAGGAAGCATTCTGGACCAATGGTCAAGCATTGGGCATCTGGGATTGGAGCCAGGAGTTGGATGAGTTTCCACAGAAACAATGTTTGTAAAGTTGCAGATCTGGGTACTGGCAGACTTACTTCTGAATTCTGAATTCCAAAGGCTTTATAAGTTTTGATGAGATATAAATAACGATCATCATTGCTGCTACAAAATAATTATAAGAATGACAGTTGATTCCACAATGAACTCTACAGTCCTTTACAGAACACCCAGCTATTCACAGGTACCCATGTTAAAAGGTGAAGATTCCCTAATCAAAGTGAATTCTTTTTAACATGTGGTTTCCAAGGTCTCCCTCATCCAATCCCTGAATACTCCCAACAGCAAGGACCTTCTCTGTATGTTATTTGAAACTCAGGTGCCCATTGTATTAAATATAATACGGTACAGACAACTACTCCACACATGCTCCCCTCCATCAGCACCCTTCTCCCCTGGAAAAAGGTCCCAATCCTTCCCACTTTCTATGTTGTACAGAGCGCAGAAGTATCAGAGTAATGATCAAATATTGCCTTGGTGTCAAAGTGGCATCAGGAAAGTTGACAGGGAGCATCAGTACTCAATGCAGACTGCTCAACCATCTTCCACAAATGTGGCTCACCTAACAAGGGGTGTTCCCTTCAATATTTGGTTGCTGCTCTACTTGTTCCATGAGTGCCTCAGCGGTGACACCACTGGCAGCTTTCCATTACTGCAGACACCATTATGGGCAATGACTGGCCTCACATTGTGGGGCAGGCAGCTCAGGGAAGGAGGCAAGTAAGTGCCAGTCAGCAAAGAGCCTCCTGCGAGAGAGCTCTGGGGACAGTCAAGGCTGTAGAGAGCTCTGGGGACAGTCAAGGCTGTAGAGAGCTCTGGGGACAGTCAAGGCTGTAGAGAGCTCTGGGGATAGTCAAGGCTGTAGAGAGCTCTGGGGACAGTCAAGGCTGTAGAGAGCTCTGGGGATAGTCAAGGCTGTAGAGAGCTCTGGGGACAGTCAAGGCTGTAGAGAGCTCTGGGGACAGTCAAGGCTGTAGAGAGCTCTGGGGACAGTCAAGGCTGTAGAGAGCTCTGGGGACAGTCAAGGCTGTAGAGAGCTCTGGGGATAGTCAAGGCTGTAGAGAGCTCTGGGGACAGTCAAGGCTGTAGAGAGCTCTGGGGATAGTCAAGGCTGTAGAGAGCTCTGGGGACAGTCAAGGCTGCCATCACTCAGATACATGACATTTGACCAAACGTTCATACCTGAATTGCTCTCTCTTTAGAGGTCAGTATCATGTTCACGTTGTGTTCTGCTGCCCTTTGCCAAACACTTAGTTGCCTTGCAAAGCCAAAAGTTATTTAAAATAAATTTCATTTTTTATATATGAACAGGGGCACTTACGTATAGCTGGCCGCATCCCTTTAAATTCTACAGACATCCATTTAGCCTGACAATACGTCAGGCACATTCCCTGTGCAATGTATTCAGTACAGATGCCAATAGAAATGAGGTGGCCTGTGAGAGTGCTCTGATGTAACTCACACACTGTATTACAATCCCATCAACACTGTAAACAGATGCCCAGTATTGTCACATACATTAAGTAGGCACAGGCATAGCTACAGATGTGCAAATGTTTTCTTCAGCCATGACATTAGCCAGTATAACCGTGCCCTGCGCAGTAACCAGAATGAAATATACTATTTACTGTTTAACTTGTGAAAGGATTCCTCTTTTTAATTGGGTTAATGTGTTGGTCCATTTGCTGAAAGATCACGTATTACATCATAGAGTCATAAAGTTATGCATCACGGAAACAGGACCTTTGATCCAACTTGTCCATGCCGACCAAGTTGTCTACTGGGCTAGTCCATGTCCCTCTAAACACTTCCTATCCATGTACCTGTCTAACTGTCTTTTAAATGTTGTAATTGTACTCATCTCTACCATTTCCTCTGGCAGCTCATTCCATATACCCATCACCCTCTGTGTTGAAAAGTTGCCCTTCAGATCCATTTTATATCTTTCCCCTCTCACCTTAAACCTATGCTCTCCAGTTATAGACTCCCCTACTCAGGAAAAAAGACTGACCATTCACCTTAGCTATGCCACTCAGGATTTTATAAACCTTTGTAAGGTCACCCCTCTGTCTCCTAGGCTCCAGGGAAAGAAGTCTCAGCCTATCCAGTCTCTCCTTATAGCTCAAGCCCTCCAGTCCTGATAACATGCTCATGAATTTTTTTCTGCACCCTTTCCAGCTCACTGACATCCTATATCCAGGTGATCAGAACTGCACACAGTATTCCAAGTTCAATCACACCAACATTTTATCAGGAGGATAAAATTAAATGTTGAGAGGACCCAAATGTTGATGACACCTTCCATGTTAAGGTGTCCAGTGGTCTACAAACTTGCTCCAAGAATACACATCCTTTCTTTATCTATAAGCAAGACTTTTAAATGAAAATACCTCTCAGGGGGAATTATAGTTCAAGTGAGTGTAAAGTACTTTGTTCAGGTCTATTGAAGGTCTGTATTCATTTGATTTGTTAACATCTTTGGTCATGTTAAAAGCGATGAAGGATTCAATGAGAGTCAGTGGTTCACTTTTCTGGGCTCTACATCATACATAGTGTAGCGGTTAGTGTAACGTTATTACAGCGCCAGCGACCTGGGTTCAGTTCTGGCCGCTATCTGTAAGGAGTTTGTACGTTCTCCCCGTGACTGCATGGGTTTCCTCAGGGTGCTCTGGTTTCCTCTCACATTCCAAAGACATACGGGTTAGGAAGTTGTGGGCATGCTATGTTGGCGCCGGAAGCCTGGCGACACTTGCGGGCTGCCCCCCAGCACGTTCTCAGACTGTGTTCATTGTTAACGCAAAAAGATGCATTTCACTGCGTGTTTCGATGTACATGTGACAAATAAATATTTTTTAAAATGTGCCTAATATATCTTGTAGCATATGAGGATTTGTGATATGTGTGTATGAATGCATAGTATAGTTGGAGAGTAGAATAAATGAGTAACACACATTTTGGCAGCAATCTGAGTCTTTCCATTTGTCTCAGAACGACCTACACTACTTACAGGCATTATTTGAATGTAATTTCAGTTGAATGTGGATAAGGTGAGCCACAATATTTGAAAATTAGTACTCAGCCTAAATTCAAACTCAAAATTACCGTAAGTGCAAAATCATCACCAAAGGCCTTTTAGGCTACTATGGTCAAATAACTTCAAGGTGGAGGTCATTGTCTATGCAATCAAGGTGATGTAACAATGGCTACAAGTACTGAAGAAGAAAATCTTCAAATATTAGGGGTGTTCAGATCGCTACACATGCATAATGTAAAACTTGAAAGAAGCAAGTGTGCACTCGTACAGAAAGAAGCAACTTACCATCAGCTAAAAGTAGATGCAACTGGATTGCAACCAATCAAAGGAAAAGTAGATAAAAGCAGGAAATACTGGAAATACTCAGTAGGTCAGGCAGCAGCTGTGGAGAGAGAAAAGTCTCACAATTCAAGTCAAAGATCTTTCATCAGAAGTGGAAATAATTGTGATGGAGAGGAAACCTTAAAGTGTTGCAGAACATGGATCATTCCCAGGCATGGTACAGCCAGATCTTTGGCAGACCTTGCAAAAGTACAGGTGCCACTGCACCAGTTATTTAAGAAAGATCAAAATTGAGACTGGGTAAAAGGACAGCAAACAACTTACATTAGTAGTGTCCTGGAAGTGCATCTTTGTTGGTTCACTGTGATACAACAGATATGTTAATATTTTTGTGTGATGCTTCAAATTATGGATTAGGAGCAATAATCAGCCTAATAGACAATGGTCAACCAAAAGCAATTGTATTTACATGTCTTATGTTGATGAAGAGTGAGGGAAACTATAGTCAAATTGAGAAAGAGGATTGGGGATTGTCTTTAGAATGTAAAAGTTTCATCATTTCCTATTGGGTGAACAGTTTATATTGGTCATAGACTATAAAAGCCTTCACAGGCAACTCTTGGTCCCAAGATCCCAATACAGACAATGGCTGCATTAAGAATGCAAAGGTGGGCTAATCTTTCATTTCAATATGATTACACAATTGCATAAAGAAGTTTAAAAGAAAATCTTATTGCAGATGTATTTTCAAAATTCAGAGAATTTAGATAAAGGGATTGAAAATATTATCTTCTTTTTGAAAACCTAAGAGATGACTTTCCAGTTAGAGCAGCAGAGATACAAAAGGACACTGTTCAAAGGGAGCATATGAAAACTTTATAAGGATGGACTGGGCCAGGGAAACGTCCACATGAAGACATGACTTCATACAATGACCATCAATATGCGTTGTCAGTGGAAGAAGATGCAACATATTCTTGACCAGAGTATCTTGTTCTACTCTTCCAAGCACTGTGGCTCTACTCACTCTCAGTGGATTCTACTGAGCAGGTTATGTTACTTGAATGCTCAACACTAGGCTCTCGAAACAGACACTCAATTCCAAGCTCTGTCACAGCAAAAGATTACCAGCTGGACAAAGGAAATGATTCAAGGATGTTCTCAACACCTCCTTGAAAAAAAAGTAACATCCCCACCAACCTGTGGGCAACCCTGCCTCAAACTAAAGAAGGAATATTCAGAATGACATGAAGAACCTTGTGTCCATACACTGGGAGTACACAGAAGTCCATTCTAAATGACGGAAGGAGCGTACAACCTCCCAAACCACATACATGACTGTGCTGTCAAGGATCTAATCCCCTATCTGTGGCAAATTGAGGAAGTTCCACAATGGCTTCATCAGCCACCTCAGAATGCAGAGAACTGAAGAGAAAGGAACTCATGCTCAATCTTGAGGGACTACTTTAGAGGAGGTTAATTTAGAAGAAGTTAAATCAATTAATTCCAACATATTGAAGATGTAATTGATTATAATTGTGTTCCAGAAATTGATCCAATGGAGAAAGTGGTAGCAACAAAACAAGATTCTACTCTATTCAGTTAAGAAGTGACACCCTCTTCAAGTCAAGAATGATACTATGACACACATTCCTTTGAGAAGATCAATGAGACTCAGTAAAATTATGATCAGGAAACTGTAAATTCATGAATATACAAATATCTCTTTTCAAAATTAGCATAGTGGATGTAAATGTAGGATATATATGTTGGATATATGTACACATGTGTAGTGCAATTAGAGAGTAGAATAAATAAGATTCACATGTTTTAGTAACTCCTTGTGTCTCTCCATGATTAATATTACCTGCACTACCCACAGCAACAACAGGTCATGGATGCAATGTATCAGACTTGTAACCAATAAATTAGGCAACAGATTTTGTGATAAAATACTTTCAATTATTACTCAAGATTGAATACTTTAAGAGGCAAATATGTGGTGTGAAATTGGAGTTATGTTTAACCTACAGCACAATCTCTGAGGAACATTAGTGAAACTGTTGAGTTTTATGATATCTTTGATTGATTGAATTTAATTTTTACACCTTACAGTGATGAAATGATCTCACAGATTTATGTTGCTAGTCGTGTACCTGATGACTAGTGTTCAGGTCATGCAACAAGACCATATCATGATAAAATCAGCTTCTGTTGTTGTAGTTTACAGAGGTCATTATCCTTTATTGCATTTGGGCTTATAGGTTGGTAAATAAAACAAAAACTCAAGTATATAGAGCATTTTTTCTGATATATTCCAAGCCCATCAAAATGATTAAGAAGCATTACAACAAATTAGGCACATTTGGGGAACATTAAACACTAATTGGTCACCATCTGTGTTCACCATCCTGTGAGAAGAGCAGGATTTGGATTCCAATCATCCTCCATTTGACACACATGTCACAATGGTAATGGGCTCTTCTAAACTGGCAAGGACTCAGGAATGCATTATTGAAGCATGGTCTTGTTGCTAAAATGGGCATGTACAAAATACTGGAACTGGGACATCTGCAAGCATTTCAAACTAGTGTACGTACAACTGATTTAGGATGTAAGTCAGGCAGAGAGATAAACAGGATGTATACAGTGATTTAAATGTACCATTTCTGGAGAAGTATGAGAAGCATTTCATACACACACACCCATATATAAGCATGCTAACATGCTTAAATTTTATTGGGCTCACCTTGGACGCACCCAAACAAGAGCAGTGGGAGGCAACCTATCGACCAAATGACCAGGGAATGACAGGACAATTCCCATCCACAATAAAGCTTGAACACAACACACAAGTGTAAAGAGCAAGGGGGGAGCATTTAGAAGCAGGTTCAGCCAAAGGTATCAATTGAACAATGATACTCAGCTTCCATTAGAACTCTCACTGTTATAGATTTAGTCACAAGATTAAAGGTGAAAATGTTGGAATCACAGCATCTGTGGAGATAGTGTTTCAGGTTGAACCACTTTCATCAGAACTAGATGAAGATTCCAGGTTTGGTGGGACTGTCAGATGGTTTGTAGAGCTTAGAAGAATGGGAGGGGATGTAAGTAAAGCCTTTAAAATTATGCGGGGATAGACAGGTTGAGTGTGTGAAAGACGTTTCTACTGGTTGGTGAGATGGTCACGAACGAGGGGTCACACCACCAGGTTCAAGAACAGTTACTTTCATTTGTTTTTTGAACTAACCGACACAACCCTAATTACTACAGTATAGCAACACTATACCACTTTGACACTGCACTAAAATGGACAGACTTCTTTTGTTCTAATTTTGTTCTTTCTTGTAAAAATTGTGTGTTATCTATGCATTAATTTATGTTTTTCTTGTGAATGCTGCTTATATGATGATATGTCTCCATGATGCTGCTGCAAGTAAGTTTATCATTGCACCTGTGCACACATATACTTGCACATATGACAATAACCTCAACTTTGACTTTGGTGATACATGGGAAAAGATTTAGGACTTAGCTGTGGAGAAATTTCTTCTGCCAGATGACGGCGAACCCGCGGAATTCACTATCACGGAGTGCTGTGGTGGTCCAGTTACTGAGTATTTTTCAAGAAGGAGATAGATGAATTGCTCGGCACAAAAGGCATCAAAGGTATGCAGAGAGAGCAGGAATAAGGTGTTAAGACAGACGATCCATCTGAATGGTGGAGTGTCAAATTTTATCTCCTATTTTTATAATTCTATGTCAGAGAAGAATATCCATAAACAAGACCCAGAAGGAAAAGAAAGGAACAAAGAGTGATATGGTGGAGGAAGGAATGATAACATGATGAAAGGAATGGTCATCCAGGGAAAGGGGGCAGAAACAAGAAAATAAAAGAAAAAGTGATCATGGGTCAGCAGGAATCTGAATGGAATCACAAAGAAGGCACGCCAGCGGCTCTACTTCGGTAGGAGTTTGAGGAGTTTGGTACGTCAGAAAAAACTCTTGCAAATTTCTGTCGATGTACGGTGGAGAGCATCCTGACTGGTTGCATCACAGCCTGGTATGGAGGCTCCAATGCACAGGATCACAAGAGGCTGCAGAGGGTTGTAGACTCAGCCAGCTCCATCACAGACAGAATCCTCCCCACCATTGAGGACATCTTCAAGAGACGGTGCCTCAAGAAGGCAGCATCTATCATTAAGGATCCTTACCATCCGGGACATGCCCTCTTCTCATTACCACCATCAGGGAGGAGGTACAGTCGCCTGAAGACCCAAACTCAACAATTCAGGAACAGCTTCTTTCCCTCCACCATCAGATTTCTGAATGATCCATTAACCCATGAACACTACCTCATTATTCCTTTTTTGCACTGTTTATTTATTTCTGTAATTTATAAGTTTTTATGTCTCTGCACTGTACTGCTGCTGCAAAACAACAAATTTCATGTCATATGTCAGCGATAATAAATCTGATTCTGATACTGATATTGGTTACAACAGAATAGCAGAGGAGAGTTTTGGGGGATCTGCTGGAAATCTGGTAGAGAGATGGCTACAACAGCCCAGGAATATGGAGAAAGAAAAGCAGGTCGAACGTATGACATGTATCAGAATGGATTCTTCACTCCAACTATCAGGTTCTGTTCTGTTCTTGGCAAATTAAAAAAAAGTTACGTCAAAATGTCCTCTGTGCCACTTTGCTGCATCCCAGAGAGAAAGAATTGTTGGATACACATCTTTACACATCATGGCAGCTGGCAGCTGAAATCTCTGCAGGGGTAAGAGTACTAAATGTGGTAGATGCTTCTGTTCTCAATTAGATGTAACGCATTCTTTGTAAATAGTTATAAGTAGCTGAACCAATGTGCCTCTGTAAAACAACAGTGTCCCTGAATTCTAAATATAATGTCACAAAGGAAGAGAAAACAAAGTCATACAGAAATGAAACAACTAGAGTTGAATTTCCAGCTTCAGGGTTATTTTATTACAGAAGGCTTTTAGGGCCAGTTGATCTTGATTAAATATTTTTCCATGAGAAAGTACCTTGCCTCTTCATACCTACGGAAGTTAATAAATGGAAATCCAATAAACGGCAGCTAAATCTACAGATACAAGCCAGTGCCACATTTAAACCTATCAGGTCCAATTAACATTAAGATAATATCCCTTTTGTTATTCAACAGGGACATGCCAACATATTGCAGTCTGGTCATAAGGTTCCAGGGAAACAGAATAGGTTTGCTGCACTTTGCAATAATGAGGCACATCCAGTAACCATGTGCTGTAGAAGTGACAGATTACAATTTTTTTAAAGTTGATTTTACAAGAGCAGAACAAGGATAAAAGGTCACAATAACACACTTCACTTTAAAGTCTCTACTAGCCTTTTGCTTTCAACAGATCTTTTTAATATGCTGATTGCAATCATTTAATATGGTTTTGTTTTAAACCTAATGCTGGTGTCAAGTAACTGCAGCCTAACTCACGGAACCTTCACCATCAGCGCCTTGACCAATGCACTTACCTGGGATTTTCCCCAATAAATGAGGAAATAAGTGTTAGTAAAGGGCAAAATGCAGCTGGGCATGAGATTTGGATGATTGTACAGAGGAGCCAGAAAGTGCCATTAATTAGTATTTCTCCCTTCATTTTTTATCACCAGCGAAACAACCTAAGCACTAAAGTTCAGATTGGCAGTCCAGCACAGCCCTAAGTGGGTGGTGCACTTTGTTGTCATTGGATGGAGTACTATGTACAGGACATAACAGATCCCATAGAAGAAGAGAGTGGGCTGTCACCTCCTTATCGATTTGGCTAGAGATTACCCCACAATCAACATCACAAAACTTTTTTCATTACTCATTTGTAGATTGTGTGTCTTTGCTGTTTGCAAATTGCCTACTGTGATTTCTGCTGTACAACAGCAACTTGAAAATTCTTCCATTGCCTGTAAAGCTCTCAGGGTTGGCGTGATTTTGTGAAAATGGCTCTACAATGCAAGTCTTTTTTCTCTTTTAGTTTAGTCCACCAATCAGTCCTGGATAAAGGTAAAGCTGGCCCTACAGTTAAGGTCTTAAATGGGGGAGAGGACTGATTTCGACAGTATAGCACAGGACCTGGCAAAAGTAGATTGGGAGCAGATGATAGAGGAAAGAGCAACGTCTGAAAAGTGGTAGGCGTTTAAAGGTGACATAGTACAAGGTCAGAGTCAGCACGTCTCTGTGAGGGTAAGAAGCAAAGATGGTCAGATTAGGGAACTTCGAGTAACAAAGGAAATTGAAGGTTTGATCAGAAATCAGAAATCAGAAGGAAGCATTTGTCAAGTATCGAGTGAGTACTTTAAGGTTTAGAGGGGATGTCGGAGAGAACTTAAGAAGTTAAGAGGCCAAAACAAGGATATGAAATGTCCTTGGCAAGCAGGATTAAGGAGACTTCGAAGACCTTTTATGAGTGTATTAGAAGCAAGAGAGTAGCTGGGGAAAGAGTAGGTCCTTTCAGAGACCAAAAGGAAAATCTGATTGTGAAGCCAAGGGGTGTGAGCAGGATCGTAAATGAATACGTCCCATTGGTATTCACCAGGGGATGGAGAGTTAGGGGAGGGGGACACTGGAACATGTCTGTGTCAGGAAGGAGTAAGTGTTAGAGATATCAGCACACATGAACATGGATAAATCCCCAGGGCCTGACGGGATCTATCCCAGGATGCTGTGGGAAGCAAAGAAGGAGATTGCCGAGGCTTTATCGGAGATTTTTGCATCTTTGTTAGCCATGGGTGAGGTACCAGGAGATTGGAGGATAGCCAGCGTTGTTACCTTATTCAAATAGGGCAGTAGGAATAAGCCAGGAAACTACAGGCGGGTGAGCCTTACATTAATAGTGAGGAAATTACTGGGAAAAATTCTGAGGGACAGGATGTGTGTTCACATGGAAAGGCAGAGACTGATTAGGAAGAGTCAGTATGGGTTTTTGTGGGGGAAAGCTGATTGAGGTTTTTGAGGTGGTAACTAAGAAAATTGATGAAGGCAGGGCAGTAGACATGGTTTGCATTGACATTAGCAAGGCTTTGGACAAAGTCTCGCACAGCAGGCTGATTCAGAAAATTAGGGTGCGTGGGATCCAAGGTGTGTTGGAAAACTGGATCCAAAGTTGGCTTGGTGATAGAAGGCAGGGGGTATAGGTTGAGGGGTGCTTTTCAAACTGGAAATCTGTAACCAGTGGTGTATCACAGGGATCGGTAAGATAAGATAAGATATCTTTATCGGTCACATGTACATTGAAACACACAGTGAAATGCATCTTTGCGTAGAGTGTTCTGGGGGCAGCCCGCAAGTGTCGCCATGCTTCCGGCGCCAACATAGCATGCCCACAACTTCCTAACCCGTACGTCTTTGGAATGTGGGACGAGACTGGAGCACCCGGAGGAAACCCACACAGACACAGGGGGAGAACGTACAAACTCCTTACAGACAGCGGCTGGAATTGAACCCTAGTCGCCGGCGCTGTAATAGCGTTATGCTTACCATTGTTGTTTGTCACATATATCAATGACCTGGATGAGAATGTCGGTGGACTGATTAGTAAGTTTGCTGACAACACAAAAATCAGAGCAATGGTAAATAGCGAAGAAAGTTGTGAAAGAATACAGAAGGACATAAAGCAGTTTGGAAAGTTGAGCAGAGTAGTGGCAGATGGAATTTAATCCAGACAAGCACAGAGTAATGCATTTTGAGACGCTAAATACTAACAGGACATATACAGTACATTTCAGGGATCTCAGGAGTGGTGATGTACTGAGGGACCTAGGGGCACAAGTTCCCTGAAAATGGTGACTCTGGTGGATAGGGTGGTGAAGAAGACATTCTGAATGCTTGCCTTCATTGGCTGAGACATTGAATGTAAGAGCTGCAGCTGTTTTTTTGCCGTATTTTACATTAATACTGTTTAGCCTGAAAATGTAGAATTGCAGTGTAAAACATTGTTACTTGAAAGAGTAAGCCAATAACATAGCAATTTATTTACATATTTATTTATATTGTTTATGCATAAAATGCTAGTGTGTGATGTACAGTCATTTTTCTTTTGAGTAACTCCCATGCAACTGGCACCTTCCATTCTCCATCGAGCTGGATGGCTGAAAGTATGTTGTATTTTGCTTAATAAATTTGAATGGAATTTTTTACATGCTTGAATGAAATACAAGCAGTTAAGTGAGAGACAGAATAGACTGGTACTCAATACAGCAGTTCCAGGAACAGCGATCTTCTATCTTTGTGCCTATACCAGGCACTAAATGGTACTGTCACACAAGAGGTAATTGCATGATATTGATCTCCAGCAGGTGTTAGAAGCTTTACCACAGAACACCCCCATCCCAGGGGTATGCTATTTGTTGGTACAATTCCATGCCTCAGTCACTGATCTCCATGGGTTTTGCAAGTGGGAGGCCAGTTACATGAGAGAACCGTTCAAATGTTCAGTCAGAACTCATGGTGAAGTTTGTGAATGAAAAGAGAAATAGGATATGTAAACCTACAAATAAAATCTCTAGCGTCTTGCTTATTCGTTATTGAAAGTAATTATGGTCAGTAGTGCTATGAAGAGAATAAAACCAAAGAAACAAAGGTAATAACAGTGACGAAAAAAGAGATACTTAGTTCATAACCTCCATGAGTCCTTGTGGTGCGTCATATTTTAAATGAGTTGGATTATAAAATAGCAAACATGTAAGTCCAAGTATATTCCTAAAGTGGTCAATAGTGTTCTGAGAGGTGTATCCAAATGCAGCCAAAACTCAATCACTGGAGCTTGTTTGAGAGTGTTTAATGTCAATGAACAGCAATCTATTTCTCTTCCTAGAATTAGCTTAAGGCTATCGAACCTTGCCTTAGCTCAGTAACTACAAGAAAATAAACATCTAGCATCACCTATTCATCATCCATCTACAGGTTCCAAAAACATCACAGATCTTTTGTACTGAGCTGAATTTTAAATTAATGAGATTTTAAATGCAATGCTGTTCATGATGGAGAGAAACTGGAAAAGGTTTGACTTATACCCTAATCATAACGTCAAGGTGCATTTGGCTAGTGTTTATTATTCTTCAAAAGGTTATACACTGTGTGAAAACTGCCAGAAAGCACAAGTTTTAAATAGATTGCACCAAGTATTTTGTCCTTTGTTAACAGTAGATGTTAAGAATAAGTTCTTGAAATCAAATTATCCTATAAATAGCGGAATAAATGGTAATGAGGTGAGTTTGAACTTACCCACTTCAACTCTATTTGGTTGCTAGAGCTGCGAGACAGCAGCTCTACTGGCTGTGCCACAGAGCCCGCCATACAATAGACAAGGATAAACCATCGATAATTAAAGAATGCACCTGCCCGGAAGAAGATTGAGGCCTCAGACTTCCTAGGAGTGGACCACCTGGAGTCTGGCCAAATCAACTAACTCCAAATCAGACCTCGTGAGCTAAAACTGCATGGTAAATTTTGCTCAAGTAACACTGTTTAAGGATTGCAAAACACTTGATAATTCTCCATGTGCCCAGCAGCCTCTCTATGTGGGTGAGTTCAGCAGATGGGAATACCCATGGAAATTTTGACCCCTTGTCTTTGGTTCCAACCTGAAAATACCCCTCCGAGCTCTAACATACTGGCACCTCTGCCTTTGACCCTAAACATCCAGGAGCAACAAGCCTGCTTCAAACAGTCCAAGGAGCAATGTATCCAAAAGCTATTTTCAAGGCAGCAGTGATAGTAGCTTGGTCCTGGACCATCTGCCCATAGAGGTAAAGGTCACTGCTGCCCTGAAATTAGACCAAAGATCATGCCTGTACTGTGGTTATTATATACAACCTGTCAAATTTGAAACGAACCATGACATTCATAATATATTAGTGGTTCTCTGTTCAAACAGAGAGAATTTTATCTGCTCTTTTAATACCATGCTTTGGCAGTGTGAGGCCATGGACTCACTGAGAGTCCAATTATGTGAAAGAGACGTAAATATCAGAAGATAATGTAATGTTACTGAGGAGGTCTGTTGTGTCTTCTTCATTAGGATAAAGTCACATGAGCACCAAAGGTGATGTCAGCAGGAAATTTGCAAGCCACATGTGCCAAAAGGCAGGAAATCAGTGGTCACATGATTATTAAAGGCAGCAGGCCCTGTTATCAGTGCCGGGGAAATTGGTCTAAGTTTATCTGCTCAACATAAGAACATAAGAAATACGTAGGAGCAGGAGTCGGCCACCTGGCCCGTCGAGCCTGCTCCGCCATTCAATAAGATCATGGCTGATCTGGCCGTGAACTCAGATCCACTGACTTGCCTTTTCCCCATAACCCTTAATCCCCCTACTATGCAAAAATCTGTCCAACTGTGTCTTAAATATATTTAATGAGGTAGCCCCTACTGCTTCCCTGGGCAGAGAATTCCACAGATTCACTACTCTCTGGGCAAAGCAGTTTCTCCTCATCTCCACCCTAAATCTATTCCCCTGAACCTTGAGGCTATGTCCCCTAGTTCTAGTCACACCTACCAGTGGAAACAACCTTCCTACTTCTATATTACCTACCCCTTTCATAATTTTATATGTTTCTATATATGTCAAATAAATATCCAAACAGCGATGAAAGGCAATAAGTGCTGGCCTCGGCAATGATGTACTCATTCCAGAAATAAGTGATTGCAAGGGTGGATAATGTGCGAGTGTAGGAGAAGAGCATGATTCTCACTTGTACAATTTCCTTGTGATATAGAAGGAAGTAAATTTGGCCCCATTGAGTCAGATGACAGAACAATCCCATTCCCCACCAGTTTTCCCTGTAACATTCCCATCAACTCCACCCAGACAAATATATAGAAACATATATGTCAAATATGTCTATATATGTTATATGTGTCAAAGCAGCTCATTGTTACTATTGTAGTAAAATAGCAAGCAGAATAGAACAAAAGAGAAGTTTTGATATCAGGTGGAGACAAAAGGGATAATGGACCCCAGGTGGCAGAATAAGGGCATTAATGAATCTTTCATTATCTTTAATCTTCAGTGACGTTTCCAGGACTAGGTGTCTAAACCTATACACGGCATCCTTTAATCTAAGCAGTGTTTTGTATGAGTTTTTTTTTGCATTGCTGTTGCACTCAATACTATGGTTTATAAAACCCAAAATGGCGTTGGCCTTCTTTGCTTTTACTAACTTGTATTCTCATTCCCTAGTTATATTATGTTTATCAGCATGAAACATTAACTCTGCCTCTCTCTACAGACACTGCCTGACCTGCTGAGTATCTCCAGCATTTTATTTTCTTAATTTCAGACATTCAGCATTCACAGATTCCTGCTTTTCAGTTGTGTTCTTATCTTGACAGATTGATGATGTTAATACTAAAGAGGGAGCATTTCTAAAGCCACCTTAGTGGGATTTTCAGACTTTAGAACGATTTGCTCCTGAAATGGAACTAAGAAATAACGTAATTTTTTAACAGAAATTTTGTACAATAATCTTTATTTCAGCAGATAAACCAATTTTTATCATCATCTGTGTAATGTTCTGATTGAATTTAGTTTCTTCTAACTTGCCCTAAATGTTCTCAATCTGTTTATACACATCATTATTCCAAGATGATTACTGTGGACAATATATAATGTTCATTCATTTTTAATTTGACCTTTCCTCCTTCATACTTCTCCACTCCTTCTGAAAGGCATTGACACTTAGAGCAGGATTCTGGTCGCAGTAACCCTGCAGCTCATGTCAATGGCTATTCTTCAAGTATCATCCTGATCTAGACAGTAAGCATTGGAAATACTTCTGACCATGGCAGCTGTCATTACAACACCAGTGTTCCCTTTATTTTCTAACAGGGATCACAGGAACATCAACTCTAGCCCATCACCCTCTTATTTTGCCCTTGGCAGTATGACAATCAGTGCAAATGAATGAATGGATGTTCTGATCTCTGTAACTTCATACCGATTAACTTTCCTACAAAACCTTTGAACCATATCAAAGGAAAGTTTCATACTAAGACCTGCAAGGTATCAATACTTGTGGAGATAAACTAGAATTGATTTGTTATGGTGATATGGAAATATTGCATCCAACATCTATAGCTGTTTAAAACATACTAATGAGCACAAACTGCTCATTTATTTGAACACCACAGATGACTAAATGCAAAATATATTTTAGATTCTTAAAGCCAGCTGTCACAAACAAAATGATGATGTAAAGGCCCCTTGACATGTTTCCAGATGTTGATTGCAGTTCATTACCATTTTTCACCAGTATTTACTACCCATCACTAAGTATTGAGGCGGCATTGCCAAATGTATGTAGAATTATTGACAAGTTCCTTGCTTGTTTCTTGCATTAAAATGTACAAAGTGCCTTGAGCTGATGAAGTCTGTGCCATCAGAATTCAATTTGTCACGCTCTGCAACTTTCCAAGAGTAATCAGTTGAATGAATGTGGCCATCTGCACACACAAGCACCAAGAAATGTCAGACCGATGACTTTCCTAAGCAGGCACAACTCCAGCTTCATCAATTCAAATGCTGCAATCAGCAATAAACTGCCGGCATCATTAATTACATGGAATTGACCTGGTGCAATCCATCAGGGTCTGCAGTAAAAGCTGGGCCAGCTAGCAGATTAGAGCCAGGGCTTTGCGTGGTGGGCAATGTTTCTTTGTCATGGATACTTGTAAAATGAGCCAAGGCTGATTTCACACACTCAAGTGCAGTGTTTATTAAAGCAGTAGTACGTGTTACTCCAAGCGTCTGGGAGCATTTTCCTGGGTTAAGGGTGCTATTTAGTTGCAAGGCTTTGTTTGTTGCCATGAGTTCCTAATCTCACCTGAATCCTGGAGATGTGAGATACCGCAGATGCTGGAATCTGGAGCAACAAACAATCTACTGGAGGGAGCTCAGCAGGTCGAGCAGCATCTGTGGGAGAAAAGGAATTGTCAACGTTTTGGGTTGAAACCCTGCATCAGGACTGGTATCTGACAAAGTGTTCCATACCTGAAACAGTTACTGGTTCTCTTTCCACAGATATTCTCTGATCTGCAGAGGTTTTCATTTCCGGCATTTGTAGTTTTTTGAGTATTGGTATTTATAATATAGAAACTTCTCAAAAATAGTATAATTCACGATAAAACGCAATACCACTGCCCTGAGATTGTCTATGAATGTACAGGAGATTTTCTTACTGCTGATAATTTAATTGATCCTTTGAAATCTAATGTGATCTTGCGCAGGGTCCATGGCTTATTTAAATGAATCTGAAATTTCCATTTGTGCTTCACATCACTTTCCCTTCCACTAGCATCTGGACAAGCACTGTCTTTGGGGTAATAGTTTTGCATAGCTTTTAATCAGCTTCCGATTCAATGTTTATTTTCAAGGTTCCCTGTGCTACATGTGAAGGTCCACTGATTTCACTGTTTGCAAGTGTACGTGCCTTATTCCTTATTGCCATCTGTTATCCAATTAAATTTCAAATGTTCTGGGCATATATGTAATAAGTAGAGTAAAATATACACAGTTAATTAAGAGGCACAAAATGTGTGAGAATCTAGTCCAGTAAATGAAGGGCAGACTAAAATGAGAGGTGAAAGAATAAAAACACAATACCTCCCATAGATATAGAGAGGACAAAAGAGACAGAGAGAAAGGAAGCTTAATACAGCTGAAGGAAACAGGTAGACAGTGAAACATGAAGTGATGGAGACAAAAGAAAATTATATGTGAAAACATTGATGCAGTGATTCCATTTTAAAGATGTATCTCGATTAGGCCTATGTATGTTGAAACCCTGTTTATATAAAACTTATACATTGGCTTCATTTTCAATTAATGTTATATTTATTTCCTACAATATCTTTCCATGATACACTCCCCCAAATACATTTTAATAACGTTCCTACTTAAATAAAATGGACAGTATTCTGAGTTAGCATAAATAGTGATCTGCTAATACAGCTGTCCCCAACCCATTAACACAATTGTACTCAGCACCTTCCTTCATTGGCACTGTCACTGTCACCTACACTGTCACCTCATCTCCTCAGCACTAATCAACAAGCTCCAAAACCTGGGCCTCTATACCTCCCTCTGCATATGGATCCTCGACTTCCTTATTGGAAGACCACAGTCAGTGCAGATCATCTCCTCCTCTACAATTAACACTGGTGCACCTCAAGGATGCATGTTTAGCCCACTGCTCTACTCTCTCTACACTTATGACTGTGTGGCTAGGCACAGCTCAAACGCCATCTATAAATTCGCCAATGACACCACTGTTGTTGGCAGAATCTCAGATGGCGATAAGGAGACGTACAGGAGTGAGATAGATCGGCTGGTTGAGTGGTGTCACAACAACAACCTCATACTCAACATCAGCAAGACCAAGGAATTGATTGTGGATTTCAGGAAGGGGAAATTGGGAGGTCACACACCAGTTTTCATTGAAGGGTCAGCGATGGAAAGGGTGAGCAGCTTGAAGTTCCTGGGCATCAACATCTCAGAGGATCTATCTTGGGCCCAACATATTGATTCAATCATGAAGAAGGCATGCCAGCAGCTCTACTTAATTAGGAGTTTGAGGAGATTTGGTATGTCACCAAAGACTCTTTCAAATTTCTACAGATGTACAGTGGAGAGCGTTCTGACTGGTTTGGAGGCTCCAATGCAAAAGATCGAAAGAGGCTGCAGAGGGTTGTAGACTTAGCCAGCTCCATCATGGGCACAACCCTCCCCACTATCAAGGACATCTTCAAGAGGTGCTGCCTAAAGAAGGTAGCATCCATCACTAAGGACCCTCACCATCCAGGACATGCCCTCTGCACGTTACTACCATTGGGGAGAAGGTACAGGAGCCTGAAGACCCACACTCAATGTTTCAGGAACAACTTCTTCCCCTCCACCTTCAGATTTCTGAACGGTCCATGAACCCACAAACACTACCTCGTTATTCCTCTTTTGCACTATTTATTTATTTTTGTAACTTATGGTAATTTTATGTCTTTGCACTGTACTGCTGCTGAAAAACAACAAATTTCATGACATACATCAGTGAAAATAAACATGATTCTGATTCTAATTCTTCTGAGGGAGGGTTCCTAACACCCATGGAACTCTCAGTTCTAGGGGGAAACCTTAAGAGATGTATCCAAACCTGCTGAGCTACTGATCCATGTAACTAACACTGCATTGGTTTCAGTGACAAAAGATACACATGATACAAGTTCCTTTAGGTCATGTCACACTGCATACATATTACTAAAAATCTGTCGATTTACCATAGTTCACAAGTCAGGAATTCATTGTGGGTAATACTGATTAACAGCTGGTATCACACTGTCAACTTGTTTGTGCCATTTACATTCACTCAGTTGGCTTAGGTTGTGTAATGGATGGGGCTTTAAATGGGTGGCTGCTGCAACAGTATCCATTTTACATTACAACCAGAGATATATTTCTACCACAAGTAATCAAAGTCTTTCCTAAAGACGTGTTTAAAGATTCATTTACTTTTTGGATATTTTTTGCTGGCGTCCAGGGAAACTTTGATCCACAGAATCAAGAAGTTAAAATGTACCAAGAATTAAACAGACAATGAAAGGCTTAGAAAACAGTGCTGGCAGCACAGCTAGTCGAGGGGGAATGGAAAGCAATATTGTTCTGATCTCAGCTGGTCTTCATTCCCTGTTTCAGGATTATTGTCAAGTATCTGTGTTGCTCCTAAAACATAGAAATGTAATAGATAATCCTGAATGACAAGGGAACAAATAAAGAAGATTTGGATGCAATCTTTTTTTCTGAAGCGCTTTGTTGATTGTTGGATAGAACTGTGTGCATCTGTCAAAGAGGAGCTGGGATCAACATACAAACGACTGACACAATTGGGAAAAAAAAGGTATCATCCTTCTCTGATAAAAATATATTTATTTTTGTACCTTTTCTCATCATAGAAGCTTAGTCCCACATATTGTTTAACGGCTGGCTAGGATCAGCAGTAACTCTGCAGCCAGTATATAACCTCAAAGAGAAGAATGGTGAGAGTTATTGCTTAGTTCCATAGCTGACAAGGAGCAGTCATGTGGAACTTAGATTTACATTTATGTTTGAATAAATTCTGCAGCTCAATCATAAAAATGAAATGACCAAACAGTTATGGCAGAGAACCAATATTTATGAACTTCCAGCTTTTATTTTAATTTCAGGTTTCTGGGGTAAATTTTCCAGTGGCAAGGTTGTGTCTGGGAGTGAGAAGCAGTTGGGAAATCTGATTGATAGCCTGGTATATCCATTTTCCATGCTGATTAATGATTTTTTTTGCTGATTGTGTAGAGGGCATTACAAATTACTGACAATTCAAAAGAAGTCCTTCAGAATTGTAGTCAGCAGGTGACAAATCACCACCTTCTGTTGAAATGGACACTTTCAGTTTCCAAGGGACTGTTTCTACACCTGTAGTTCAAACCTAAAAGCGTTAAGTTCATTTTGGATTTTTTCTGAGAAAATTTCAATTTTATCTTGCGCCACGCGCTTACTGGATTTTTCCTGAGAAGTTACCCAAGTTTGCATAAGTTTCCTGCCAATGCTTTGTCTCTACATTCCAGCTGAATACTTGGACTGGTTTTTAATTTTCCAACAAACTATAATTGCCATCAGACAACAAGGGCTTTGGCTTGCTGTGTGTTTCATTCCTGCTGAATGTTTTGTTCTAGGAAGATATCTTTATTGGTCACATGTACATCGAAACACACAGCGAAATACATCTTTTGCGTAGAGTGTTCTGGGGGCAGCCCGCAAGTGTCGCCACGCTTCCAGTGTCAACATAGCACGCCCACAACTTCCTAACCCGTACGACTTTGGAATGTGGGAGGAAGCTGGAACACCTGGAGGAAACCCACGCAGACACAGGGTCTGTGTACAAACTCCTTACAGACCGTGGCGGGGATTGAACCCGGGTCTCTGGCGCTGTAAAGCGTTATGCTAACCACTACATTACTGTGCCTGAATGGGTATTCTTATGCCAGCCCAATGATACCGGAGATAACTTGTGCTAACATGGCACTGCGCCAGGTTCCAGACTTGTAGTCTCCTCCACATGTACTCTGGCATGTCGAGGGAATATTCTCTTCATAACCCTGTATGTCACACACTTGCAACGTTGACTGAAGGAGTACCTCAAGAGATACAAACATAGAAAATAGCAACAGGAGTTGATATTTGGGCCTTTGAGCCTGCTCCGTCATTCCATAAAAAGATCGCTGATCCTCTATTTCAATACCATATTCTTACAGTCTCCCCATACCCCCTAATGTCTTTTGTTTATAGAAATGTATCTATCTCCACTTCAGCTGCATAGGAAGGTGATCTCACTGCTGCTAACCACAATTCTGATGAGTGACTTCTGTTACCTGACTTGGCCTCCACGGTCTTCCATGGTAGAGAATTCCACAGGTTCACCCCTTTCTTAATCGGAGGCTGATTAAAAGCTACGCAAAACTATTAACCCAAAGACCTCAGGTCCTTCCTGGCTCCTTGAGAATTTTCAGCATTGTCTATTTGTTTTGGGGACAAGCTATTTTGGATCTATAATTGTGCAATGGGGCAGAGTTGATTAATACAGAGCATTTATTGACAACACCTCATCAGTCAATGGTTGTAGATGGTGTAAGATATAGCGGGATATGAGTATGGTACTGGGAAGGATGCTGAGATGAAAGATCAGCCATGATATCAATGAATGGTGGAGCAAGTTTGAAGTGTCCGCTGACCTACTCCTGCTCCTACTTCTTCTGTTCATATTATACAGCAACCAATTTACTCAAAAAGCAAAATCTATTTGAAGATTGGAGGAAACAGAAATTATAACAAATTCTCATGAGTAGTAGTTACTCCTGAAAAAAATCAGTGAATAAAACAAACTATGTGCAAAACATTAATCTCAGTCACATATTAATTAAGCTTAAATGACAGAGGAAATACTCAGTCACCTTAACTCCACCTGGCATTAACATGGTCACCTTGTGCAGCCCAGTTAATGACCATGTGATAGAGGACGCTCAGAGAAATTGTAATCATGATAGTGTTTTACACTGAGTTTTACTTAAGTCAGAAATTAACATCTTAAAGTCGGACAAAGCAAACTATGTACTAATGAGGGAGATAGGGAGGTTAGATTAAAAAGTATAGTGGTGGATAAGCAATGGGAAATGATATAGAAGTAATTAATTATTTACAATGAGTGAGGTATCCTTTAAGGAATAGACCATGCAGATACAGATAAGCTGGTAGAAAGGGAAGGTAGGCGACAGAAATAATCTAACGCTGAGACTTGTGAAATGTTCCATTTTGGTAGGAAGACTAAGTAAAAACGATAAAAATCCGAGGGCACAATTTAAAAAGGGTACAAGAACAGAGAGATCTGAGGGGATATACGGTATGCACAGTTTGTTGAAAGTGGCAGAGCAGCTTGCAAAATTAGTTTAAAAAGCATCAGGGATCCTGGACTTTATAAAGAGAGCATAGGTTACAAGGGCAAGTAAGTCATGACGAACCTCAATAAAAGACTGATTCAAGTACAACTGGAGCATTGTGCCCAGTTTTGAGTATTTCACTGTAGGAAAGATGCAAAGGCTTTGGAGAAGGTACAGAAGAAATTAACCAAAATGATTCCAGGGATGAGAGATTTTAGTTATGAGGATAGATCAGAAAAGCTGGGATAGTTGGCCCTGAAATAGAGGAGATTGCGAGGGAATCTGATAGAGGTATTTAAACTCGAGAAATATTGCCAGAATAGATAGAGACAAACTTTTCCCATTGGCAGAGGGGTTAAGAACTAGGGGCATGGAATGTAGGTTACTGGTAAAGAAACCCAATGAATCATTTTTATTATGCAATGGATGGTTGGGGTCTGGAATGCACTGCCAGCTGTAGTAGTGGAGACAGATTCAATTGTGGTATAAAAAAAGGATCTTGGACTATATCTTAAAGAAAGAATTAGCAGTGCTATTTTGAGAAGAATGGCTTTGGGGAGTAATGGGGAGGCATGGAATATGAAGTGGTTAATGGAACTAAAAACAGAAAAAATAGTGGAAGCAGAAACAGTGTTAATGTTTCAGATCAAAGAACCATCAGAAAAAACTTTATATTTCTATACGATAGGGATCGATAGCTTTGTTGTACAAAGGGAATTAAGGATTATGGAGATGGTGAAAGAAAGAGGAACTGACTAAATGGACATGCTACTTCTGTTTTATTTTTTATGTTGCTTACATTGGAGATATAATCATCAATAACCCTCCATTAGGATGCTATTTCCATCCTGAAGGAGGAATATTGGTGACTGTAACTTTTACTCTTAGGTTGGAGGTAGTAATGTGGTAAAGCTGAGTAAGCATTAGTCCTCCAGCTAATACTTTTCCTCATTGGTACATAAGAAGGCCTGATGATTTTATAGAAACTTAGCTGGTTTGTGAGGATCACTCAAGAAATTGAATTTGATCAATGAAACCAGTATATAGCAACAGTGTTAATCTTAACTACAGCAGTTACATCCAATAAAAAGTCTCAATTTACAGTTTATTGATTTTCAAAGATTTGAGATTTTTTTATTTTTATTCTTTTGATGGATGGTAATATCAAAGTTTGCAAGACAGAAGCTGTAGTTCTGCAAAAGATTCAGATCTGTAAATAGTTGTAGTTACCAGAATATAATAAGCATCTAATTATTATATGTTAATATGAAGCTGTTACCAATTTAAAGAGCCTCTGAGAGGGCTCAAATGACTAGAGCAGACTGTTTCGATGATCATACTGAAACATGTACGTCAGTCACTGGTAAACTTATTCAAATGTTATAACTGCAGCTCTCCCCAATTTGCGACGTTATTGTTTCCCTATTTCCAATTAAACACAAAAGATAGTGAGGCGGACATGATGGTTTCTTCATCTCACCAATTAAATTAGCCTGAGTACTGAAAGAGCTGATTTCACAGGTGTGCTGTAGCTTAGCCAAGTAATTATTCCTTGTGTGTCAACATTCACAATAAATGAAAAATAACAAACAAAAAATACACACAAAATGGGGGCCTGGGGATGAAGTCCAAAAATAAAATGTTAGTCGGTTAAGAAACTGGAAAATAACAGAGCCAAATCTAAGTCTGCTTCTATCCATGTTCACAAATTCTAGCAAGAATCATTTGGTCACTTTCAGGAACTGGAGGCTCAGTTTATCATTGCCTTCTTGGTAGTATTATTCCCATCTGATATCAGTAAGCACACAGTGGAGGTTGAAGCCGGAATCTAATGAAACAAGCAACTCAGTGCTCAAACTGCTGCAGGAACTCAGCAGGTCAGGCAGCATCTGTAGAGGGAAGTGGGCAGTCAATGTTGTGGGTTGAGACCCTTCATCTGGACTGAAAGAGCAGAGGGGAGATAGCCAGTGTAAAATGGTGAGGGGGAGGACTACCCTGGTAGTCCCATTGTTTCTCACTGCTCTTGCCCCCCTGAATTTATCTCAATAAACCCACCAATGAACATAGATCTCTCCTCCACAGCTTCCAACCCTGTACTGCCCGTTTCTATCTCCTACCCAAGGTTCATAAACAGAACTACCCTGGTCAGCCCATTGTTTCAGCCTGTGCTTGCTCCACTGAACTTATCTCCTCACTGCAGATGCTGCCGGACTCACTGAGCTCCTCGAGTAGTTTGTTTATTGCTCCACGTTCCAGCAGCTGCACTCTCTTGTGTCTTCATGTATCAAAGATTTGTGGTCTCATTCCTCTCTCAGTGATGTCCAGCTTTATAATCCACGCCCTAAAAACTTCACTTCTCCAGTTCTTGTTCCTTGTACATGATCCATTTCCTTAATCCCACCATTGGTGGCCGTGACTTCAAATATCTAGGCTATAAACTGTGGAATTATCTCCCAAAATACTTGCCTTCTTGTCTCTCTTCTTCAAGATATGACTTTAAATTTGCATCTTTGTCCAACTTTTTGACCATTTGTCCTGTTTTCCTTCTTGGTTCCATGTTGACTTATGCTTGATCATTAGTTCAGGGTGTGGGTATCATTGGCAAAGTCAGCATTTATTACCCATTGCCATTTGCCCTTGAGAAGGTGGTGGTGAGTTGCATTCTAAAACCTCTGCAGTAGTTGTTGGGGAGGGAGTTACAGAGTTTAGACCTGGTGACAATGAAAAAACTGCAATATGCTTCCAATCAACGGGATGTAACTTGGTGGGAACCAGCACCAGGTGGTGTTCCCATGCTCCTGCTGCCTTTTACCTCTTGGTTGTAGAAGTCTCAGTAGTCTAGGCAAGTAACTACAGTGCATTTCGTAAATGGTACCCAATTCAGTCATTGTGTGCTAATGAGAGAATGATTGTTCAGTGGGATCTCAGTTAAGAAGCAGCTTAATCCTCAGTGATGATGAGCTTCTTGAGTGTTTGTGTACTCTTCCAAGCATATGGAGAGATTTCCATCATGATCCTTACTTGTGCCTTGTCATTTGTAGAAAGGCTTTGCAGTCTCAGCTGACGAATCACTTGCAGCAGATTACCCAGCCTCTCACTTACTCTTGTAGCTACAGAATTTTTATGGCTATATTCTGGTTCATTGTGATCCCCAGCATGTAAAAGGTAGGTGACTGGGTGATGACAATGCACTTGCAAAATTCTATTATGTTAGTGATTCAATAAAAATAAAAGCTGTTGTTAATATTCTGTAAATGTAGTTGATGTACTCTACAAAATAGGTCATCGTTTACAATACAAAAACAATTTTTTTTAAGACACCTTTGATTTGTTTCCATATGATAAATCTGCAACCTGTAAACAATGGTGCAAAGAGGAAGAGGGAGAGATTTAACTCAAGGATGCTGAATTGTTCTTTCTTTGAGATTATTTCATAGGACTGTAGATAGTATTTTATGGTAATAAAAATGTTGAAAATATGCATCATGTATTGCTAATTGTCAGTAAAATAATTTAAAACCCTAGGTAAATGCTTCTCATCAGAGTCCCACTTGATGATATGTTCTAGTCATGAGAAAGACCTCAATAAATGCAGCTATGCCTGAGGCATTTATGATGTATGACTCCTTCTCACTAGTAAAATAATAGAGGAAGTTCATCCCTAATACAAAGCTCGTATTAGATTGCAATGAAACCCTCATCATTGATGCAATTAATTACATTTGGATTATTCAGCATTATTCTCAAAGGTGTTTTGCAGACATCAAAAGATCCTTGACAAATTAAATTCTGCTTATTAATCCATGTGATTTGATTTAAAAGTGTAAAAATCAGCTATGATGACACTAATGAATGCAAAGTATAGTGCAGCTGTTATTAGTCTGTAATTATTTTATACTTGACTTCACCTTGCAGTGTTAACAGAAGCACCTCCAGTTCGCATGTCTCCTTGTCCAACCTCAGGTCCTGAATTACTAGGTGTAGTGAAACACTGTTGTAATGAATTCTTGCTTTATAATTGGGTTCCATTTTGTCACAGGCAAGAGTTGAGAGATTTAAAACACTTCATTAACCTGTACTTTTACATGATGTTGTCTTATAACTCGAGCTTTATACTGCTCTTAGAGAACCCATGAAGCAGGTTGTTTTGACCTGGACATCATTGAGCGTTGTTTTTGCAGGCAAGTGCAGAATATTCCAGCACCCTCCTGGTTTGTGCCCTTTAGATCATGGAAAGTCTTTGGGATGCAAGGAAATGAGTCACTCACTATAGTATACTCAGTCTCTGACCTGTTCTTGAAACCACAGCATTCATGTGGCGATTCTGGTTGAGAGTTGATGTTGTGGGATCTACCAATGGTAATGTCATCGAGTGTCAAGGGTACGTGGTTTGGCTAAGGTGTGAAGCTGAAGCCCAAACTAGACATTGATGAGCAGGTTACTGATGAACAAAATGATACTTGATGGTGTTTCCGAGGCTACCTCCATTGCTCTGTTTACCATTGAGAGTAGACTTACAGGATGGCAATTGGCTAGATTGGATTTGTCAAGCTTTTTGTGAACATGTAAAACAGGGCAATACTCCACATTGTCATGTAGATGCCAGTGTTGTAATTGTACTGGAATACCCAGTGAAAGATGCAGGTGGTTCTGAAGCACAGATCTTCAGTACCATAGCCTGATCTTGCCTGGTCCCACAGCCATAAGTGTATCCAGCCATTTCTTGATATCATGGAAGTGAATCGAATTGACTGGTTTTGGTGGACCCACCTCAGAAGGAAGCATGGATGCATCATTCACACCTTGTATACAATTCAGGGTCATGAAAATAATAAAAGGGAACAAACTTCCTACACTGTATTCATTTGATAGTGATCTAGCTGTATACTTAAATTTCAAATCTTGGTAACTAGAAACACTATCAGTAGACACTGATACCTTATTCTGCACATTTCCTGTAGTAGCATGGATCAGATCAATGAACAATTCAATGAATATTAAATATATTGAAGATGCTACTTTTATCATGCACTCCTTCTGTTTTAATCATGCCTGGGGTTGGGCTTTATCTATCATTAGAACATGGTGATTTGGTTAACCCTACCTGTTATTCAATAATCATGACAGTTACACACTTCTACCATGCAAGACAAATTCCCAAATCATGCCTTATACTCATTTGCCTTGAATGTCCATGGGAAATGTTATGAGATCCAATGGCAACTAAAATAAAAACAAGGTCAACAGATATCTATCTGTAATGAATATGGTTATCTACAAAACTAATGGAGGAATTATATGACAACTTCAGAGCAGCATATCAATGAAATCTGATTTGAACTAAAGCAAAATTGCTGTTCTATGCAAAGGAATTTGTACTCAAACATTTCTACCAATGTCCAATCCATCACTGGAAAGAGTCCTTGGGTCATCACTCATAACTGTTGCAGAACTTCATGGCCATCAATTCACACACACACATTTATATCCAGTACAGACAACAGCAGCATGTTCAATAATGGCAATAAATAAAAGGAGAGTTCACAAATTATCCATATTTTATTGTTATAAAGGTTTTCTTCTATTGTACAGTAATATTCTGCATGTTTTTGTGACAGAAAGTTAAATAAAATATGCAATAAGCTAGTTACATTTCTTTCTAGTTTTGTTATATAACAGATTTTAAAACAGATGGATGCTGCTGCTTTGTAAGGTGTCGGGGTGTTTAGGATACCCAAATGGAATCAAAAAGCTCAAGATCAAACAGAACTGACAACATGAGAAAATGTCATCAAAAGAAATGTAGTCCTTATTAAACACACGTATATATCATGATTAATAGTCAGCTCAACAGCATTACTTGACTTTTGTCATCTGTGCTCAGAAATTGAAATAGTAATTGCAAACGATCTTAGAGAAAAACAAGGTTGATGCCTACAATAAGGAAAAGATAAATCTAAATAAACTGTTTTATAAAACGGATGATTGGAAGCAGATTTTACAAAAGGAAAAGGGCATTCCCACTTTAAAAAAATGTTGACCTTTTTCCAAAGACTTGAATCTTAGTGCGTTTACCTATAATGGCTTGCAAACTCCATAATGTTCTCAGACTGGCAATGATTCCAAGCAAGTCCATGTATAGATCTTGCTATGCAAATTTCCTAGTACTCTTGCACATACCAGAGTCTTTAATACTGCATTTTTATTACTGTATTTAATACAATTATTTAGACAAATATCATTTCTTTGTAATCAACTTTGAAAATTCTAAAGACAAAGTTGTTTTACTGGATGAAAATTCAAAAGGCTGAAGTCACCCTACAACTGCCAATCTCATCCAAATGCAATTAATTTTTCATCCATATATTGACAAATTGGAATTTCGAACTTGAAATTTACCAAAGTCAATTTATTTTGTTCAGCATTTTGAAAGGAAGGCAGAATATACAGTTAACAATCCGAAATTCAAGCAGAATTAACCCTCCAGATACTTACCAGAAAAATGGTAAGTAAATTAAAATGGATCATATTGATGAAAAATTGGGTTTGATTTCATTGTGTAAACAAAGTTTTTATACACAGTTATCAGTATAACTAACTCTCAAGAGATGAATCCTTTTCAGGCATCCAAACACTCACGACATTATATATGTTGAAACTGTAGGAAAAGCATCCCTGGCAGAAAAGCTCCTGATCCTTGGTGAATCACGAAGTGAAACCTGGCTACTAAGGACAAAGCAGTTAGTAAAGTATATTCAACCTTAAAAGAATAAGCAGGGATGATAATCATATAGCTGTCTGAATTGGGCTGGGAATACAGTTTACAATGAGAGGTGATTGTATTACCAATGTTTTTCATGGCATAAGTTATTTAAAGTCAATTTTATGATGAACATGGTGATTTGGTTAATTTAATCAATTATAATTTACACAGCTGTCAGTTCTCTGTGTCTGTATGCATTAGCTTAACGATTCACTAAACTCTCCCAAGCACCATTTGTTTTGCAGAGTTGCTTTTACATTGAATACTTTGTGTATGCAAAAACAAAATAAAACAAACTTCAAGAAATTTTACATTTACAGTACATAAAAACTTCAAAAAATACATGGGTTTTGGTAAAATATACATGCTTAATTTCTGCCATAAACAGAAACTTATGATGCCTACCTATACAAGGGATTGCTTAACCTACAAACATATTTACACAAAGCACTATGTTAGAACAGTACCACAAAACCAAATGAATTCATCCTTTAAAAATATTATTGCAGCACTCTGCATGTATATCATTGTTTTGGATGGACCTACAAAAGCAGCATCACCTGTACAGAGTTCAGTGCAATTCTTTCCACAAGTTTTTAAATTATAACCTATAACTTATACAAAGACTGTTGTACTTTACAACAGCAGTGGGAATAGACGTTTTATCGCAAAGATTATAGACATTTTATCGCAAAGATTTTAGACATCTCTCCAAATTCCATTGCTACACCAAAGCTAGTTTAACTAAAACATGTTTGAAATTTGAGAAATTACAATAAGGCTTCTCTGCACTTTTGTTTCAATACATCAGGGCCCCAAAGTCTGCATTCTCTTATTCAGAATTCAAACTTTTGTTGCAGCAGTGCTGAGCTGTTAGAGCTATCGCATTCGGACTCCTCAGCTTTATTTGCCCAAATTTCTTTGGCATGCCACATTGAGGTAGGACCTCCACAGATGCCATTCGATTTACGAACATCAGTACACAATGTGTAGTCGTTATGGTTACGTTTTGCAGCCACTGATCAGAAGTTATGGGATCCTCAGTTTCAACATCCTGTATTAGAACCCTTGCATCAAGCAACAGTTTCTTCCACCATCATATCAATGTACACATTACAAGGATTCTATAGAATTAGGCAGATTGACACGGATTGTTATTTCTCTGTGTTATGGTGGGAGCTAGCAATGGGATAAAGAGGCCAAACCACGAATATAATATCGGTGCATTCTGTCATTAATAATTAAGTTATTTAACATTGCTTTTTTGAGTAAAGCACTTATGAGTTTTGGGACATCCACATAATCAGTTCTAATACTTGTTTCTATAAAGTAAATGGAAATCCCTGATATTGCAAGCACGGAAAATGCAACATATTCTTGGGCCTGAGCCTGAACTCTTTGGCTGTTGGAAAAAAAATCAGTCTGAAATGCATCAATGTAGTATTTTTGCACCAGACTGTTAATTGACTTATCTTAGTGAAATGAAGACAAATGTCATTATTTTCATTCCCTGCAGCTTGCTTCAAGTGCCATGACTGGGAGGATGCTGGAGTTCCTGACTCGAAAAGATGGGATGGAGGAAAGGATGGAGATGAAGAGCAGAAGCACCTGCTCCTGCAGGTCGCGGGGCAAACAGAGCTGGATAGAGTGCATGTGGGACTGGGTGAAGGGCCAGAGGTCCTGCGTGGAGGGCTGACGCAGGTATAATATGTATTGGGTGGCTAGTTAGAAAAGTGGCAGGATGAGTAGGGTAAATAGACGGTGTAATATGGGACAGAGAAATTGGGGTTAGGTGAGGCTGGGGTATGTGATGGATTTGAGCAAGAGTCTGCGGATGGGCGTGTGGATGGATACCCATGGCAGCAGCCGCAGCTGCCTGATGCTGTAATATCGCATGGTGGACAGTAGTGATTGATGTTGCTGTCGCAGCTGCCGATGGTTGCTGAATATGAAATTGCTGGAGAGTTGGTGCAGGAGCAATGGCAGTTGAGGTAGGGAAAGTCTTCACTTGTTTAGCTAGAAGTTGCTGTTGGATGTGCTGTTGAGCTGCCTGTTGTAGTTTGCTATATTTCTCCATTTCTTCAGGAGTGAATGTTATAGGCTGCCTATCAAGTGGAGCCACTGATGAATCTGCACCCTCTTGGGAATCTTCTTCGATTTCTTGTACTTCAGTTTGTGGAATATAATTGGAGAATGGCTCTGGATCTGGTGCAAAATGCATCATAACAGCCTCATCACCATCTGGTGCTCCTAATTCTGAAGGTTTTGTGATGACTTCGGTTGGTGTGCTTACATCAGAAATATAGGTATCTGAGATGGCTTGAGTGTCAAGCACAAAACCTTTATGAACAAACTGAGTTTCACAAGAAATAGTTTGGATTTTCTCACTTCCACCTGATGCTTCTTCACCGTCAGATTTTTCTTCTCTGCTTTGAATCTCTTCCTGTGTTATCCAATTTGATAGCTGACCGCCTTCCTCCTTTGTCACATCTTTAGGCTCTGCAAGGTACAGCTCATCTTCTTTGTCCCCCTTCTCTGAGCAAAGATCTTCCGACTTCTTTGTTGCAGGCTTTTTGACTGTCGGTAGTTTTCCTATTAAAGGAAGCAATGCCTTATTGCCCAAAGCTGGGGGAAGTTTAGGCCCAAAATAACCCTGTGGGGGATCTTTTAATTTAATTCCTACTTTATTAGATGTTGATGCAGTTTCATTAATTGTTTCAGATTTCTTTTCAAACTTTTTAGACTGAATTTTTTCCAACAATTGTTTAGCTGTTAAGGAGTTCCTCTCTTCCGGCGTTCGCTCACTTTCCACGTGCCCTTTTCCTGAACTGGTGGAGGTGCCACTGAGATTCCTGTGGAAAGAACTACCTGATTTTGTTCCATCTCCTTTGTTTTCTTCCTTTTTCGAGTAGTCATCTTTCTTGCCCGACATTCTGCTTCGGCTGTAACATGGAGATTTTGATCGATATACCCTATCTCGCGAAAAAGATCGACTAGAGTTTCTTCGACTGGACCGTCTATCACCAGAGCTATCATGGCTATGTGATCCTTTGTCCCTTGAAATCGATCTTCGGGAGGTACGGTGCCTTGTACTGCCCCTGCGGTTGCGGCTGTAGCTTCGGCTCCGCTTCCAGCTTCGTTGCGTTGTGCTTTGACTGCGCCGTTTGCTTCGGCTCCTGCTATGACTGCTGCTACGAGTTCGACTTCGGCTGCGTGTTCTACTGATGGTCCGAGTACTTTCCCTGCTGCTACTTCTGGATCTGCTTCTGCTTCGTCTATAGTCATCATCCGAAGAAGAATATTTGTGCTTTTTCCCATGGTGCCTTGACCTTCTATAGTCATAATCTGAATCATGAGATCGTTTAGAGTGATCTGATCTGTCACTGTAGTCACTGTAACTGTCAGAATAGCTTCTTCTACGACTGTATCTACTGCAGTCTGACGATACATCAGATCTGGAAGAATATGACCTACGCGATGACCGCTGGGATGATGAATGATGCCTTCTTGATCTTCTCGAGTAGCTTCTGTCACTTCTTGAATCATAATCATCACTGTAACGAGAGGATGACTTGTGTCTGGATCGTTTTCTATGAGATTCATCATAGCTATCAGATTCTTCATCTCGGCTGCTGTCTCTGCTCCTATGCCTGCTTCGGCTATCTTTCCGACCAGATATTCGTTTCCTTAACTCACTACAAGAACCCGTCTTCTGTTTTTTACTAATGGGTTCCTCAGAGACGTTTTCCTTTCTACTACCATCTTCAACAGTCGCAGCTGAATACTGGCAATCTTGTGATCTGTGCCTTTTCTTCTGTGTGAGGCTGCTTTCCTCTGTAGACTTAATTGCAGGCATTGGAACAGAAAGCTCTAAACCAGCGTCTTTGCTTTTCTCATCTAAGCTTTTATTTTTGCGTTTACGCTTTTTCCTTTTTTTTGACGTCTCATCACGCGTTTCACCATCCTTTTGCTTTTCCTTTTCCTCTGTAGTTTTCTCCTTCAAATGTTTTCCTGATTTTTTGTGCTTCTTTTTCTTTTTATGCTTATGTGATTTCATGCTCTTGTCTTTTTTATTGGTGCTTCTGTCACTTTCACCAACTTGGGCTTCACATTTGCTTGCTGTCGGGATAGACTGTTCTTGAGGCTTCACGTCACCCTCGCTTCCTACTGTGTTTAAGCTAGTCTTTGATGTAGCATTACTGGTGTTTATGTTAGTCTTCTCCTGTGAATCCTGATCCATATTCTGTGCATTTTGTTCATGTGAATTCTCATGGTATCTCTCTTTATTTTTTCCTTTGGTATCCCTATTCCTAGTCAGTTTGAATTCAAAGTAGAGTGGATTGCAACTATAAGAGATGCATGGTTCACTCTTCGTAATCATCAATAATTCTGAGGGCCACTGAAGAGTAGTACTTTCATCTTTGCCCAACACTGGGAAAAATGGCCCAGTTGGTTGTTTAGGCCCATTGAGGACTTCTTCATTTGCTAAACTGCTTTGTTTTCCTTCTTCACAAGCAATAGGTTTTAACGTTGTGGTGTTACAGTTCTGCTTGCTCACAGTCTCAGGAGACTTAGCTTCTTTGAAGTCTGGGTCTGTTGCACCATCTGCAGTGTCACTGTTCTGCTGCAAAGCTGGCATCTCATTTTCCGTGTGTTCTCCTTCTTTGCTTTCCTGAAACTTTAAGGTATTTTGTAAATCAGGGTTACTTTTCGTGGTCTCTAAGCTTTTCTTGTTACCACACTTATGCGACTCTTCTGTTGCTTTCATAAACAACAGAAATGGAAAGTTGGGTTTCACTTTACAATGTGCAGGAGGAATGTAATGATAATACTCTGGTTCCGACTGACAGACATCATCTTCTTTCTTCATCATCTTTTTCAATTTTGATAGTGTACTATTTATAGAGTCATTATCACTTTCTGATTGACTAGCCCCTTCAGTCTTATCAGAGATTGCTGCCGTTTCAGCCTCCATTGATTTTGGTGACCCTTGACCAGAAGACATTTTTTCATCTGGGTTTGTTGCTTCAGATTCATTGGGCTCTTCTGCAACATCACTGAATACTGAAGCTGAAACGTCAAGCTTGACTGGTGCCTTTTTTGCAAAAGAAAATGACACTCCTAGCTTCTGTAAGGGAATGGCAGAATTGCTCTTAAGCTGACTGATGTTAAAAGGTTGCACTGGCTGGTTGTTTTGACCCAATCCTGCAGAGCTTCCAGTAACACAATGGCTTGTGTTGTCAGTCTCTCCTCTGCTATCTTCCAGTGTGTTGTCAGACACGGTCTGGTTAACAGAAGGCGATGTGGGACCACTTGTCTTTCCTCCAGTATTATCACTTGCGCTGACAACTTTTCTGTCGTTACCATCTTCGTCAACAGCCACAGTTGTAGTTTTAAACATTGGGCCACTTCCTGGGGCACTGTACCAAAAAAAAACATAAGTCAACTCGTTCTGCAGGTGACAGATCGGTATTTAGTTTCAACAAGAAAACGGGCAATTCATTTTTGACAGTTAAAAATCACAGGCATCAAGTGCTAAAGCTAGAGAGAAGCCAATTAGCAAGAGGTAAAAAGGAAAAATTGCAAAAGTAAAAACAGAAAATGCAGTGAATACACAATAGGTCCATCAGCATGGAGAATAGGGGCTAACGTTTCAGGTATAGCTCCACCATTAGGACTGTTCTAATAAAGGAGTCCACACCTGAAACCACCTTTTCAGTTATTGATGGATCTGTTATGTACTTCCATTTTCTGTTCACATAATGAGTAGCGACAGTTCACTTGAGGCATGTTTGTGAGGCATTGCCACCTAAAGAAAAGCAGGGACAGCAATCCTTGACAATTAAGATCAATAAAAAAAAGAAATCCAAGCATTATGCAGAAGGGTCAAACAGTTTAAAAAGAAGCTACAACACCAGACGAAGATCTGTCATAATGGATCAAAACATCTTGGCAGAAGCACAAGACTTGAAGAGCACTGAAGAGAGCATCCTGTATGTTTCAAAACAAAGGAAAAAAAATAACACTCAAAAGGCACTTCCTTGACATAGCATTGTATTTCTCAATTTGAATCAGAATGACAAAGAAAAACTCAATAAATTCAAAGCCATATGGATTTAAAAGAAATCTTATTCTTTAGAAAACTAAAAGATAGCTGTCACTTAAATCTGTTTTCCTCTTTATCACACATTTTTCAACTACGAATTTCTTTTAATTATAAATTGCAGAATCCTAGTCATGCACAAAATTGATGAGAGAAGATGCAGGCAGTCGTAGGAACCTCAGATCATGTATTTTTTCCAGTTTCTTTCTAGAGGTGCCATTGTATTGAATAACACATAACAAAAATAGGTATTTTTCCCACCATTTTGGAAAGCTGACGAAATTTATCATAGGCTAGTGCAAGGGCAGATCACTACATCCCTCTGCCTGTAGTTTCTTCTGAGGGATATGAAAGAATAGGCAAACTAAACAGCAATATTTTTTTTTAAAGTCGAACTAGTTCTATACGAGCACATGACCTCTGAGTCAAATTTCTTGCATGACAGACCCCACTGAGATGCAAATATTCAAATTAAAAGGATGTGACCATTTGGTACAGTTCACAGAAATAGTGTGAAAGCTGCTTTAGGCAACCTAATACATACCATTCCTGTTGTTTACGCTGCTCTGCCAGCTCATGGAGACGCCGAAGTGCTCTCTCCTGCTTTTTCTCATCTTTTCGAGATCTCGATGCAACATTACGAGCAAATTCTCTCTGTTTTAGGTCTTTTAATCTCTGTGATCGCACAAAAGGGGAAAAAAGTACACCTCAATTATGTTCCCTAAAATGAAAATAATGCTGTTGAAGAATATTCCAGAGAATTTCACTTTTTCTAAAAAAAAGATACCGTCTCTGCACAATGAAATTACCAGAAAGAAAAAGTATCCTTTCCAAAAATAAACAGCACTTTAGATAGTGGATCAATTCGCTTGCAAGAGTTTCCCTTTGGGGATGAAGTTAGGGTCTGAAGATTCATCTTATACCGAAGATCAGTGGTCCTACAGATTCACTCCCAGAACAATTTCTCCAAATTGATGAATTGTACAGAAGCACTGTACTATCACTGTTACTCAGTGCAAGTTAAACAGCAGTCACCTTCTGATTCCAGCAATGGTCCAGAGATACAATGTAGATTTGAAAACAGAAAACACAGAACGGAAGACCCTATAAAGGATACTTAATGTGAGCTACAGGATCCAAGGCTGAAGGTGAGAATATGAGTTTAATTATTGCATCACTTCATTGAAAAAATAGTTGGTACTGAATTGGATGAAATGAAAACCTCAGAATGAACACATTTGTAGACACCATTGACATTTAAGGGACAACATTGGTATGTAGAAACTCAGCAGTGATAGAGCTTAACATGGAATTTTGAAAGCATGAGTAAGTCAACTTAACTATTACTACACAGTACTAATTTTCATCTCTCATTCTGATTTGGATGAAGGAACCAAATGTAACATTTCTAGGTTTGTCAATGTTCTGAAACTGTGAGGTGTGAAGAGGATACAGAGGATTCAAGGTGATTTAAATAAGTTGAGAACGAGTACAAATATATGGCAGATACAGTATAGATTGATAAATGTTAGGTTATCCACCTGGGTAGGAAAAACAGAAAGGAAGAGTATTATTTAAAAGATGATGGACTAGGAAATGTTGATAGACATAGGGACCTGGGTGAACATACATCAGTCACTAAAAGCAAACATGGTATAGTAAGTAAGTGGTGTGTTGGCCTGCATTACAAAGGGGTCTGAGTACTAGAGCAAGGATATCCTCATACAATTTTACAAGGACTTGATGAGACTACATCTGAAATATTGTGTGCTGTATCACACTGAATGGTTCAAAGGGCACCTACAACTCTGTTTAAAACAAAACGTGCTTTGTACATCTCCTTTAAACTTTCTCCTCTCACCTACAAGCTATGTCCTCTGGTATTTGACATTTCCACCCTGGAATAAAGACTCTAACCATCTACCCTATCTATGCCTCTCATAATTTTATACACTTCCATCAGGTCGCCCCTCAGCCTTCAACACTCCAGAGAAAACAACCCAAATTTGTCCAAACTCTCCTTGTAGCTAATACTCTCTAATCCAGGTAAAATCCTGGATAGACAATTTTATAAACGAAGCTTTCTTTCTTCAGTAATATTTTTCACCATAATTGTAAACTGAATAAAATAATTCACCACACTGTAGTAAGTGTAAACAAAACATAAAAGGTTGACCTAGAAAAAAATGTACACTTCTTTAACTTCAACCATAACTAAAAAACAAAGAGAAAGCAATGTCCCAGTTAGGAGGAATGTTTTTTGGGTTGGTGTTATTACATTATGCATCACCATCCTAAGATTTGAAGGCAATATAGAATAACAAAACAACTAAGGCAGGAAATGTGCATTTAAAACCTTCTATATTTAATCGTTAAATAGTAAAGGTTTTGTTGTATTCAAACATTGTAGACCCAGATTTTAAAAGTTCCAACATCACAGCATAAAACTTTTCACTTATTACCACCCCATAAAGTAGGTTTTCATAATGGAATGTGTGTGAGGAAATTGTAATATATTTAAATTTCATTCCTGTTTCAGTTGCTCATGTCAACAATAAGAACATGAACAAAGAATAACCTAAGAAAGAGTAAATATGGTCTGCTACTTTGTGAGTAAAATCACAGATATAAAATCATTGAAAGAACAGCATCTATAGAAAATGGGGATTAAAATGTTGATCAATTATCAGGACAGCAATTTGTGCAGATGTTTGGGATAAGAGGAAAAAAAATCACACAAGTTGTGTCCCAGAAGTGCACATGGGGGAGCATTTTAAAAACCATTTACAAGCACTGTGTGTTGATTAGTTATGCACTTTTAGATTTATTATATCTTTTGGTCATGCAGTTGTTGGTGCTACTTAAAATTTTTCTTTTGAAGAATCTGGAGCTTGAAGGAAATGGAATCATTTTGTTTAAGGATCTTTTTAAGCTCCAAGCACTCCTACTTATGTTTTAGCTTATTTCATTGGAGGATAAATGTGATAAATGTTTTTAGGGTGATTTCTTCTAGGTTGTTTATTAAATATTAATGGCATGAATCAAGTTTACAGGTAATTGTATCAAGGTACCATTGTTGTTGGGATGACTGAATCAGCACTGACCGTAATCAATTTTTGCTCTAATTAATTTTGTTTAGACTTGCTTCCTTCTGGCATTTAGCTGCGGCAGCTACCAGCCATTAGCCTTAGCTTATGCAGACCTCCCTACTTCCATGAGGAAAACTTAAATAGAACATAACCTACATTAAAAGCAACATCACCAGCAAGTCATGTAAGAGAAACCCTCGAAACCAGACTGTTTGTTGGAATAGATTAGCAAATGTGGAGAAATGAAACAAGGGGAGAATGTCAACAAGAAATGTCGACAGCAGCTTATCACACAAAGAATCCACAGGGAGATTTGTTTTTTTTTGAATAGATACATTTGTAAATGTGATATTAAGTATTAGGACAGCTGTTTGCAATGATCACTTATGTTTGCTCTTAATCCAGAGAAAAAAAATTAAGAAATCAAAACTGATCACAATTAAAAAGGTCAACATTTAGATGCAACTTAGCTTCATACAACTATTTAATACAATTTTTAATATCTTTATACTTTCAGCCTCACAGTAATATGGTGAAAGGCATTATGCCATATATTTGTTAAATAAACCAACTACAGCTCATGTGTTGAAGGGTAAGATGGTTATTTCCCTACCCAATGTGGAATACACAGAAAATACGTTGACCATGGCCTTAATTAATCAAAAACGAGAAAAACAACTTGTAGCCAAGTTGTTACTGATCAGTGCATGTTGGAAACAGAATATAAGCACAGACAAGTATAGGCATGGCCTTGAAGAGTGGAGACATTTTTCACCACTGTTAAACATGCATACAGACACTGGTTGCATTTTCTGCACATTTGGTTCCATTGATGTGAACAGAATTGAGTGTGTGGAGGTGAAAACAACTGACAGTTGAAATTCACACATTTAGGATTAACAACCAATATCAAATTTCTACCTACAAGTTTTAATTTTAAAAAAATCAGCATGCCTTAATTCACCTTTGTAATTAATAGTGCACCAGAAATTTCTACTGTGTGGTGCAACATTTGACTTTAGCTGAATTTTACCCAAAGCACAATCATGTTTCCTGTATATTTCCATACATTGGAGTATATCCTCCATGCACTGGTTGCACACAGGCCACTGGGTATACACTGCACCATCATCTGATATAAACTGTGTTGAGTAATGTACTATTTGCTTTACCAGAAATTCGTGAACGAAGAATGGCAAGTGCCTTGACTACATAAGCAGACCTTTAGGGAGTCTGGCAATTAAGCTTTGGCAAGGATAAATCAGTCTTCCCTAAGGTGAGTTTCACTTCATATCTGGAGTGAGGGCACCCCCACAATCTTTTCCCACCACCCTTTATCTCACCTCCCGCACTTTGGAAAATTATGGGAGGAAAGGCCTGGGGCATGACTTAGGCAGGAATGTGTGGAAATGGTGTTCCACCACACCAAAAGCCTTGAGAAGATGCTTCATGAAGTTCCAGGGCCTATATCTGTGCATTGGACTTTTTAAAATCATTTATGTTATCTGTGTGACATGGAAAAAAACTGTGCTGATTTGATTCATAAAGTTTAAAATTTGATTAAACTATGAATTTAGATTCAGCAAAAAGTAGTGTGAGCATTTTTCAGGGGTTATTCATCATTCTCACCAAACTTCACCACAAAAAATGGTAAGAAATGACAATGGATTTAAAAAAAAATCAACAGTGGTATTTTAGATAAATCAAAAAAAAGTCTTTATATATCAAGATAGCTTAAGCAGTTCATGCAAATATCCTCAGCACTTAACTACTTAATATTCCAAAATCATCATCTGGGAATACAGAAGATTCATCGGATGTTATCTACTTTTCAAGGAATATACTTTATGCTTCTCTGCATTCTATTCTTTTCTCTGGAGTTCTGCATAATCTTCTCCAATGACAGTATCACACCAGAGGCAGCAAAGCGTGGTAAGCATTGATTGTTATATGCTAAATTCTTCTGCAATTGATTACAATTAAATGTACTACAACAAAGATAGTGAATTTTACAGATGACATAGGTGATTAGAGTTTAATTTCTGCTTCATCTAGGACTATAAATAATGAAGCAAGAGTTAAAACATTCAATTTTAACTATTTTAAATATTCATTTTTTTGTTATTGTGGGATATGAGTAAATAAGCCTTCCAGATGGGAGGCCAGCATGAGCAACTAAATGTTCTAGAAAAGGATTCATGCTAGAGCCACGGCCTTTGAAGCCTATAGCAATAACTTGAAGCATGGAATTTAATTTTCTTTAAAGCAGACTCTGACATCCCATCTTCAAGCTGAAAAAAAACAAGAAAGATCGTTCCAAATGTGGCAATATCTTGAAGCGTCAAGTGGTGCTAGGATTCATACCCACTATTAATATTTTGAAAGTTGTCCTGTTCGATGAGTTTAAATTGACTCAATAGTAGTTTAGGACTGTCCTACATGCAAATTACTGAACAAGGAAATTCAACACATTTTAAAAATCCCACAAGATGAAGGATACCTTTTACATCATAGGCATCATGGGAAAAGCAGCAAATTATAAATTTGCAAATTACAATGAGTAACTATGCAAAGAAAAGGGGGCATAGAATGCAATCACATGCCACTTAACACACAGAAACCCATGGATGTTATCCAGATTGAAAGATTTGTTTTGAATACATCCATTAAAAAGGTTACACTAAGTGGAAAAATATTAAAAAGATACGGGTTGAAAGCAGAAAGCATGCATCAAACAGCTAGCACTTAATTTTCCCACAAACAATATGCTTCCACTAATGAATATAGAGCACCAAACACCAACTACATTAATGATTTGAAGATTGGAAAAATCCATTGATAAAGAAAAAATATTTTGATGCTCAAGAGAAACTGAAGAGTTTAAGAATGCACTTTTCATTGCCAGTTATTTTTTTTTCCCAGGGACCAATTCTTAAAAATCAAATATTTGCAAATATGAAGGTTATCAAGGTGACATCTTTTCTGAAGACCTACATTTTAGCAGAAGCAAAGGGAATCCCAGGGAATTTTCCTACTCAAGGAATATGCCTTACAGTGATGAGATTATCTGTTTTAGTTTTGGTTTAAATTGGGAGAAAAAAAATTGCATTCACATCCCAGTCTCCATCAATAACACCTTTCACCACCCAGCAACAAAAATATCCCCATTGAGCACATCAAAGATACTGGCAACTTGTTTTTATAAAAATCTTAATGATGCAAATAAACTTACACATTATGATTTACTTTAGGTTAAAATTGCATGTTTGAAAGAAACAAGTAAAACTACACTTGTAGAAACCTGATGATGAAACAAGGAAATTGGAGCTAGAACTGGAGTAATGTTCAGATACATTCAGGAACTGACTAATATGTTGGCCACAATATGGCAACAGAAAAAGTGGGACTATCAAGTGTGAAAAGAGTAGTGAGTCAGCCAAGTGTTAATCCCAATATCCAGGAATGAGAAGAAAGGAAAAAGAGTAGTTGTTTTCTTAATGCATATAATATGGAGTTCTGAACTCTAAAATTTGCATAATTATATCAAACCAAACCACTTGGAATGCAAATAGCAGCACTGCATCAATGAGGAAGAAATCATGACCTATTAAATGTTAAGCAATGCTGGTAAGAATACTAATAAGAATTGTACGTTAATCTAATTGACCAGCCTGAACTTTTGGTTGGTTGGATGGGTGGATGGGAGGTGTAGAGAGAGACTTACAGTTGCAGGAAAGGGGACTGGGAAGGCAAATATGGTATCAGGGCTCTAGATTGAACTCATGAGTCCTACAAGTAAAATGACAGGAATGGTAAAGAGGCACCATATCAAAGGATGAGAAAGGAACTAGAGAAACAGCATTAAATGATGGGAAACATATTCGTGCAGTAACGATATCATATATCAAATTTGATTTAAAGTAAATTTTAATTTCAAGGGAACAATCTACTTGAATAATGATATGTGTTTCTATTTTGCTAATATACTCAGAGCAAAATACACAGGACAGATAAAACCAGTACATCTGCTGTACAAGGTATATAGTAATATTTAATACATAATTTTGTTCTCAACTAAAAATGAGTAGCAGGAAAGGAAGAATGCTCTGAAATAGTCAGACTATTGATTGTCCTTTATTTCTAACTCCACAACACATTATTGGTGACTTAATGCATTACAACAATCAAGACTTTTAGGATAACATCATACTCACTTTCATTCCAAAGTACAGACCACGAGACCCAGAGTAGTAAGATTCATTCATGTTTTAAAAACTGCTGTAAAATATCTTATGGGTAAGATTTCAGCAAGATACTATGCTTCCACTTAAGATGTAAGGGCACTTCCATATAAGTACATAAAGGGCGGTACAGATTTTTAGGACCAATGCTTGTCATGTGAAATATTAAAGAGAAACCATACAGGCAACCCCCCTCATTACGGCTGTTTGGGTTAACAGAAATCTACACAAATCACTACCCAAAAATTTGAGATATGGAATAACATTCACTCTTACGGAAGTTATATGGGGAAAAAAAAATAAATAAATACACTTTTTTTTCCAACTCATTTCTTGAAGCATGTCCAGCTGACAAGGGTCCGCGTTGTGGAAAAATCACAACTTGGGCCATTTTCTAGGAACACACAGCTGCACCACCCCCCCACCCCCATATTAAATCCAGGGTAGAACAGATTTTGTCATCAGAGCATTCCATAACATTTTATTTTCACACAAATATCTGATGTTTGCAATGTCACAGATATTATTAGGCTCCGGCTAAACTAGCACAATTCATAACAAAGACACAATTCTGGACTGACAGTATGTGAATTTGTTGCATGAAAATTTAAACTTTTTGATTGAAAGGAATTAGCAATATTAACTTGATATAGTGAAGTAAAATAGTCTTGCTGTTGGAATGTCTCACAGTTAACAAATAAATCAGTATGTTGTTTTTTCCATGACTGTTAAACAGTGGAGTTTCTGTCTCCATCAACTCTCCCCTCTTCAAAGAATTTGCAGATTTTTAATACCTAACTTTGACTTCATCTAATCAGCATTTTGCCATGCCATCACCACAACCACTTTTCCTGCAACCCAAAAAATGCAACGAATTTTCTTCTCCTGAAGTGCATAAATATAACTTTGCTCGCCCTATTAATATTGAAAAGCAAGTCTGTGAAAAATAAGTCCATTAGTACCAACACACGTGTTTTACTGTAATTCCTCTGTGTTAAGCAGAGTCAGCATAGTATTAAATTGTGGGAGACAACACAGCTTAATCTTCTGTACTCATCTATATACATTTTATGAACTTTGCCATATTTATTAACACTTTTATAACATGATTTTTTTTCAAAAATTAAGTTGGTTTCATGCTGTTCTAAACAAAGAAGTCAACAGTATCTGCCATTTTTTAAGTAATATATGTGAATCAGTTACTCATGTTACTGTATAAAAGGGCTTGGTTTTGAATCTTAAGGATGGATACTAGGAACTACATTTTAAAAAGAGGACAAGCCAAAAGTGGAACCTGCCAGAAAATTGGAACAGGTCCGTGAAGTTTTTCTGCATCAATACATAAAGTGGAATAACCAATGACCAATAAAAATTTCCATGATCCAACCATCCATAAAAGGGAGCAAAAGACAATAGAAGAGTAATTTCCAAATGTGATTCATTTTGAAGTGGGACCAGCTTTACAAGAAAACAAGATTAAAGAACTAGTAAATGATATTTGAAAGTAAGAACAGTAATATGAAAACAGCTGAATGAACTACAGTTACACAATCTCTCTATTGTTCAATTTAAGCTTCTGGATCACTTTACAGCAAGCACATGTGACTTTTGCTTCTTCTAGAGAAGTGGCCCAACTCTGCTGGGTACTTCTGCTCCCAGCCATCCAAACTGAGAGGGGGAACTTGGTATTTAATTAACCAGTAACCTACAATACTTTCTATGTATTCAGAGCAGGAAATGAAATTAAGAGAAAATAAATAAAGAGAACCTGGTTCTGTTTTTAAAATATTAAATGATTTATGACACCAACTAAGAATTATTTTGTTACAGAAAAGACTGAAATATAGCAACCAGCTGATAGATGGGACTCTGAAACTGGAAGGTTATAAACTCATAGTGAAATAGGAATGTGTACTGGCTGCCCCTTCAGTCAGCTTTGCTGTTCAATTATAATTGACCTGATTTTTGGCCTCAACTCCATTTTCCTACTTAATTCCCACTACCCTCAACTATCACAGCTTCAAATATACTTAACAGTCACACATCCATAAAATTCCAAAGATTCACACCAAAAAATAAATTCCTCCTGACCAAGGTCTTTAGTCTACGGTCAACACCTTATCCTGAGTTTGCGCCTCCTAGTCTGGACTCCCTTACTATGGGAAAAATCCTCACAACAATCATTTTGCCAAGCCTCCTCAGAATTTTATATTTTAATTAGATTAACTCTCATTCTTCTAAATTCAATTGAAAATAGGCCTATTCTGCTTAATCTTTCCTCACGAGACAGACTCTCATTCCAGGAGTCAATCTAGTAAGCCTTTGTTACACCATCACTAAGGAAATCTGTCCTTTCTTAAATCAAGGGACCACACTTCACCAAAGCCCAGCATAGCTGTGGCAAGACTTCCTTACTCTTTTACTCCATTCCCTTGCAATAAAGGCCAATAATCCGTTGGCCTTAATTATATGCAAAACCTGAATAAATAGCACTTTACAAATAATACAGGGAAACCATGGAATTTCTCGTGCATTGGAAAACTACTTATCCTCTAAATTTACTCCTGCAAAGGTAAGTCAGTGTATCGAGAGCTTCTAGGATTGTACTTGTTAAAAATGCAACACTTCTGATGTACTATTGGGAGATGGTCGTAATGGGCTCAAACCAGAGATGCAATTCTATAGGTGCATGGGCTACCACTATAAGGAAAGAAATGCTGTAGGTTCACTATTCTTCCAAAAAATGTTTACGGAAGTTTTTTTGACAAAGTAAAATTAATATCTGAGGCTTTCATCTTAATCTTTTGAAATGACCATTCAGACCTAGAGGTGCGCAATTAGAAGCAAGTAATGTTGGGTGGCCTAACCCAACTTAAAAACTTGCACATAAACAACTTCTTTGATGAAGAAAAATGCCCCATACTACTTCAAAGAATTTAACAAAAATCTTTACTGAGCCACACAAGGAAGCAAAAGGGCAGGTAACTAATAACATGGCAAAGTGAAGGAGGGAGAAGTGTTCAGGGCAGGAATTACAAAGTTCATGGCATTGGCAGCTAAACACAATGGTGGAGTTGAAAGAAATCAGATCCACAAGAGGTTGAAGTTTTGAGGACTGAAGAGATAGAGGTAATTAGGAAGATGCAAGGCCATGGAAGGGTTTGAACACAAGTTGGTAAACTTTAAAGCTGAAGCATTTCTTGATAAACAATCAATGTATATCAGAGCACACAAGGTTGGTGCAAATAAACATTTCGGCAGAAGAGTCTTAGGTAACCTATAGCTTAGAGGACAGAATGCAGTGCAGGTGCAAACACCATTAAAATAGTTGCATCTGCAGGTAAATCATTGATGAGGGTTTCATCATCAGGCAGGCTGAGGCAGGGTGTAGATATGCAACATTTATGGAGGTGGAAATAGGTGGCTTTGGTCATCAAAATAATAGATCAATCTTAATGCCTGCTTTTGTACTAACCATCTGTAAATCTTTGCATCCTTATTTTTGACAACATATTCTGGAACAAAATGGAAACGTCATGGAAGCTGGCTTTTCTGTCAGGTATGAGGAAAAGCATCTGTAGCAGGGGTTTAAACTGGGGAAAATTACTTTCAGTAAAATCAACTCAGCCATCTGATCTCCCAAGTCAAAATGAGCAGCAATTAGCACAGTTGTCACAGCTCTAGGGACTTAGGTTTGATCCTGAAGTTGGGTGCCATCTATTTGTATAGCGTATGCACATTAGGGAAATAAGGAAGGGAAGTGGAATGGACTGACTAGACCGTTTCCTTGGGAAAAGACAGACCTTATGGTCCAAATTGACTGTGTCATGCCATAAACTGGTCAAGATATCATGAGCCCAACTAAATTGAATAGTTAAGGAAAAAAATCAAAGATTATTCATGGTTCAAAGCCATTTAGACCTTTTATAACAAATTTTCCTTGGCTCAACTTGTGTAACATCTGAATCTTTGAAGTCTTTAGTAAATGTAAACACAAACTTTTTCTATTAATCCTGAGTGACAGGTTTCAGAATATTGGTTCTTTGCCTAGTACCAACTTACCTGCTTATGAGCATGGTCATAAGAGTTGATATGGTTGTCAAACTCATGATGTTTTTGGTACTGCTTATCACACAATTCACAGTAAAAATTCGCTCTCAGATCTTCTAAAGCTTTTGCAATTGCCTTTTCTTTTTCAGCATAGTCCTAAGAATGAGAAAAAGATAGGAAAACATTAGTATGTTGGACTGAAATCAGGAGTAACGCAATTGTACTTTTCCAGTAATTACACATTGGTTCTTGTCAGTATACCTAATTACATGTAATACCTTACAAAGATGGTACTTGGTGCATAAATTATTAAGCCATTATGATTCAGGACTTAACTTAGTCGTAACATGTCTCTGTGGACTGGAGGAACTGATACTCTTATACATACTTTGTGTCCCTCATGTAATCTGTCTGTATTCTATGCTGAAAAATATGTAAATTTGCAAATAACTATGACAATAAGATAAACCTTTAGGGAAAAAAGACAGTAGGATACGAGTTTTGTTTTATATACCTGAAAACCTGGGGTCGGTATCAAGCCTCAGGTCGAGTTAACCATATCTAGAAGCAATGCAACTCTTCTCTACTCAGCCAGAGTAGCATAATCCTCATAAAAACAAGAATGTAATTTTTCTGTTTCCAGCTTCAGCTATCTATAAAAATTGACAATTCAATATTCGCCACCAAAAGTGGCTTTGTATTAAGACCCTCCAGCTATTAGAAAATCGATGGAGAATGTTCAAACACATAATGTAGAATCCTGACAGCAAAGACAGGGAAGTGGGTGAGACTTACATGCAAATCACTTGAGCTGATTTGAACACAGATTCAGGGATAATAAAATTTCAACTTGTTATGTCATTATTCCTGCAAAATATTTGCTAAAAAAAACAGGAATTCTATTCAGTATAGAGGTCATGATACAGTAAATATTCACCAACTCAGATTTAAAAATTCAAAAGTAGCATAACTCAGATAGACAGCATTTTAAACTGCTTTATGGAAGATACATGGAAATCACTATTTTCTTTAAAACATTAGAAGCTTGTTTTTTTTTTTCCCAAGGAGTGGTTCCGATAATGCTGTTATAAGTTGAAGCCTGTCATTCAGTAACTGTAGAAGGTGATAGACTACTGAAGTTAAGCATATACAGTTGTACAAAATATCTAACTATCTAATGCTGTGATAAGTCTGTAGATACAATTTAACTGATTTACCATTCTAAAATTAATTTTATTAGGAAAAGTTGTCATTTCTTTGGAAATCTTCAACTTAACATCAATTCCTTTTTATACACATGTACCTAGCAAAATTTCTATCAAAATGTCTGATGTGTTCAGAACAAAGATGCTGAATTCAGAAAAATGAATAGATTTTTGACAAGAATTATACTACAGGCAGACCCGGGAAACAAATAGGTTCTATTTTTACAGACGTTTTCATAAATTGGAAAATAAATCACTCAATACAGTAACCGTACCTCCACAGTATTGTAAAGAGTGGCATCAAAAGCGTGTAAGACTGATAAGAAAGAACAATTACTAAAAGTGGAGAGAGGGAAGAAATAGTTCTGCTGTTAGCAGGAACAATCACATGTATGTATATCAGACTTTTGAATTTCGTAATACTATAGGAGCCAGTTCACATGCGGGGTGTTCACAAGTCAGGCATTCGTAACACGGGGACAGGCTGTGTTGTCACAAAGTGTGAAGTGCAAATTTTAGATTAAGGTCTTTTCTTCACTCAACAGAGGAATTTACATTGCTTTGGGATAGAACTTGCAGTTCGTTTTAAAGGTAATCAAGTACATGAAATCAATAAATTGTGAAGTAGATACAACTGCTCATGTCTCCAGCCAACAATCTGCTCGCCAAAACAAACATCTGGATCAAAATGAACTAAAATATTTAAAGCAAAATAAGTGCATTTGAAAAAGTGCTATAATCAATATAAATACTGAATTGATAGAGAGATCTATTATTTTCATTCAGTTCAGCATTATGCCTTTTTATAAGGCTCAAATGTACACATTTAATTGTGTAAATGCTTACTACTGCACAAAGCTACAACATTATGAACACCCAAACAATGACACAGGTATTTTGCATCTCTGCTTGCTGCGCAAGTAATATCCAAGTACATAACTGATCTGCATATTTAGGAATGCAATATGATTTAAACACATAATGACTATCTTCTTCCTCAGAAGCAAGCGCAGGGTAGTCATTTGGCAAGAGTTGTGAACTATAATTTGTACCAGTGCACAAACCACATTTGAAGCTCTAAGTCACAAAGATGTGCAGCAAGATGGAACAGCTGCCTCAAATTGTGCAGTAATTCATTTTTAAGAAAAGCATTCAATAGCATCTACTGCAATGACTGCACATATTACTGATTAAAACCACGGCCTTCATTTGGAAAGGTCATTAATCATGCTTGATTAAGCCCAAATTAACACAGAAGCTACAAGCGCATACAGTTTCATTCCTCAGCTTAAAAAAAATGTGCAATCTGAAGCTAAGCACCATGAACATCAAGTGCTCGATTTCAAGCTGTGTTCCAGGCGCTCTTCCCCTACATGCACCTCACTCCCTGCCAATGGACCCTATACATTTAAATTGCATTGCAATATTCCTTTTGTGGAGAATGCAAGAAATGCATTTACTGAGTGAAACAGAAATAGAATTTCCTTAAATAAGGCAGGAGGTTGACGTCTTGAGTTCTTTCCGTTCCTCAGAATGGAGAGTCTGCCATCTGTCAAGCTATCTTCTTTCTCAGTCTAAGCCAGTGTGACTTCTGCTAATTTAAAACACTGGTTGCAGGTGATTGGAGTGCTTAAAAAACAGCTTACGAATCTTTCAACTAGAAACCTAAGCACACTATAGGGTATTAGCAGAATGAGCCAGTTTGCTAATACCAGTCCCCCAAAATCTAAATAGAAACAGTGCCAACATAAAAAAACACTACATCTCAGGCTAACCTACTTGAATGTCAGATTTCAGAAAATGGAAGCATTTGTCAGGTTTTGTAGGAGCTAGTAAAAGGTGACATCATCAATTTCAGGATAAAATGCAAAGAACAACCTTGGGAAATCTGCTTACTATCTCCTACATTTTTCTGGAATAAAATTATAAATTTTGATGCAAAATATATCAACTTTTATCCATTTTCTATTCATTTTTGATTAAACATTCAAGGGTGCCTGGAATGCGTTGCCTGGGGTGGTGGAGGCAAATATGATAGGGGTGTTCAAGAGGCTTATGAATGTGAGGGAAATGGTAGGATATGGCCATTGTGTAGGCGGAAGGGATTAGTTTAGTTGGGCATTTCATTACTAATGTAATTGGTTCAGCACAACATTGTGGGCCGAAGGGCCTGTTCCTGTGCTGTACTGTTCTACGTACTAACTTATAAAACTAATGAAATATCACCAGCATTTGGTACAAAAATGAACCTTAGCAATAAATACACAATTTAACTTGACAAAGAAATAATCACAATAATGGTCCAAAGAATGATGTGGTAATCATGATCACAACATTTTTCAGCATCACTCTCTCCTGCCTTATTTTCATAAACTATCCTCCACTGCTTTTTATTACTTTCACAAAATCAGACACATGTAAAGAGTCCAAAGAACTCATGATTAAGCAAACTCTGTCTGGACAAATTTTTCTGAATTACTAGACTCAAGAACTATGGCATTGCCTTTTTAATGATTTAAGGTGATGGGTAGACTATTTCTTGTTCTAGGTCCACAAAATAGGCCCTGCATCTTCAATTGTACTCATCATAATTCCATATTCCAATGTATACTTTATTGCCCCACTGGGAAAATCTGTTTGATATAGTTCTCTCAATGCCTGTTCTCAAGGTTACACAAACATCAAATCAACCTTTGCTAGACCAGGTAAAAGGAACACATTCCACATTTTCAGCACCATGGTGCAAAGTCAAAATACCAGAAGCACTGACTGAAAGGCCTGGTCAAAGATGTAGTCGCTCAGGGATTGTTTGAGAGATGAAGAGGAGAGGTTTGGTAAAGGGAAAACATGGGTCTGAATGATAGAGGCAGGGAAGATAGTACACACAAGGCTGTTTTGAGGGATGGAGTTGGGTGGTGGCAGAAAGTAAAAAAATCAAGGATAACAGGAAGTCAAGATTACAATATTGGTGAGACTAAAGTGGAGGTGCTGGTTGTTATGACTGCTTTTATAGAGGATGCAGGGAGATCAAGGTAGATTTAAATACAAATATGTCAATTTAAAATTTAGGTACTGACTGCAGGTCAGTGAGAACACAATGATAAATAAGAGGAGCTTGGACAGAATAGACCTGGTGAGCTGGCATTTATAGTGGAGAATGGGAGGCTGATCAGAAGAGGATTAAAACAGATCTAAAAATAGCTATGGTAAAGAATTTTATCTGATAAGCTGAGGTACTGGAGGTCAAGTTACTTTACATAGGTGGAAGTAGATAAGAGCTGCAACAGGTTAAGAAACAAGGCATGGATTTTTACAAGGAAACAAGGGATATCAGGCTGTACCCTGAGCAGGGAAAAAACCCTTCATGTTATCACTGCAGGGTCTGACAGATACCAAACTTTGTGGCTATTCCTTAGAAATTGACTTTAGTATGTTGCACAGCGAGCCAAAAGGGAATAAGGAGTATTTGACTAGAATTTGATCACTCTAATTGATGATAATATTCTTATTTGCAGAAATTGCAAAAAATCAGTTGCTATTACATTATTGAACAAATGGTGAATATTCTCTAATCAGTACATTTTCATCGTCACATACAAAGATTGAGATATTGCGATCAATACTAACGTTTTGAATTTTAATTTCTATATTGCATGTTAAAAAGCAGTTTAACAGATTTCAAAAGCTAAGTTATAAAATCAAAGTGCCATGAAGCAAGCCACGATTGCACATAGTTCTTTGAAGATTGTGTGTCCAAGTGCCTACAAGTATAATGCAAGCTTGTCAAATGGTTTTCCTTTGACTTGCTCTCAAACCAGAGGATCAGATAGCCATCATATATTTCACTGGAACGATCCTTTTGCACATAAAATACTAAGCTTGTAAAACTTTTGCTGGAAGTTTCCAATTTTACAAGTTAAAGATGACAAGTACTATGATAGAAGCTGAATAACTTAAATTGTAACACTTTTAAATATGAAGTACATTATAGATTTTCATGTTTTGACTTAGAACAATTATTCACACTCATAAGACACATCCATCCCAAACTCAGCAGGAGAAATTCAAAAGTCTTGCTCAAAAGTTAATGTATTTAAATAAATCACTTTGCAATCAATTTGATACATTTAGCACATTAGTACATACTCTGCTACATCAAGTAGTAATGTAATATTAATGTGGACCTGAGCTTTCTTCAAGTGGGCACATTCAAGAGATTATATCTGAAATTTTGTTCACTGTCAAACCTATTGTCCTACTGTTTTTCCAGAAAGAACATCCTTATCCACCACAATGTTGAAAGTGAAGTGTCTCAGGCTCCTCCGCCAAATCCTACTAATGAGCTGCTCAACCACAAATTATTCCATGGAGTACTGCAGAACTAGCTAGCTCTAGTATTAGTATTTCATATAAATCATAGGGCTGAGTATGTTCCAATCTTTCAGAGCAGCATGGTCATATGGGAGACATCATAGCGCCAAAGATATCCCAGAACAGATGAAGATTCAAAATACAATTTCAAAATCAAAGGTTTCTTCAACTGTTAAAAATGAAATATAAAATTATCAGCTTGGAATGGGGGTCAGTGACAAAGAAACAGTGTTTGACCACACCAGTGTGGTATCTTTATAGAGAATCTGTGGTGTGGGTAAACATTGGCTCTAATACCAGATTTCATGCCCTCCTTATGCCATTATTCCATTTGGAGTCTAAACAAGGGCATTAAGTTTGAACATTAAATGCACTGAAAATTATAGAACTTACTATATTAGTTTATACTTCCTGGTTTGAACTTTGTGTACCACAGTGAAAGTGATTGCGTAGTTTATAATATGTGTAGTTTTGTTTGTTCACAATGGAGTCCACACAAAGCCACACTCAAGTTCAAGAAATGTAGTGCAAGAGTAGAGAGGGAGACAAAAGAGAAATCAAAAAGGTTAGATTTCAATGTTGAGTTAATAGGCTGGGTCCCAATGTACAGCAGCTTGAGGGAGACTTGGGTGATATCTGGATTTTCCGTGTATAACTGCCGAATCAAGAATTCTGGTTGACTCCTAGTTATGGAATGCCAGAACAAGCAGATAGAAGCAGAGGGCACATACATCCACAGAGAGTGGAATGAGTAGACGGGGACCTGCAAATAGTGGAACAGGTAGATGGCAGTATAAATTAATATATTAAGTTCTATAATTTTCAATACATTTAATGTTCAAACTTCATGTCCTTGTTTAGTCTCCAAACGGAATAATGTGTAACGAGGGCATGAAATCTGGTATTAGAGCCAATGTTTACCCACACCACAGATTCTCTATAAAGATACCACACTGGTGTGGTCAAACACTGTTTCTTTGTCACTGACCCCCATTCCAAGCTGATATTTTTATATTTCATTTTTAACAGTTGAAGAAACCTTTGATTTTGAAATTGTTTTCTACCTGGAAACATTGGACCAGGTAGACCAGGACAGTCATGTCTGTATTGTATAAAAATTAGTTGGCAAATCTGCCTTCTCCGATGTGAAGACTGGCTACCCTTTGGTTCCCTTGTATTTGTTTTATCACATCTGCTGGTTTCAGGTGGGGAGCTTTGGTGCTCTACAGTTGAGGTACAAAGCTGGAATAAGCAATCCATTATGCTGATCACTCATGACAGGTGTATAGAGCAAATGCACATTCTTTTCTGAGATTAATGCACAGTTTCATAGCCAACCAAATTTCCATTATGGCACGATTCAACATGGAAACATGGTAGTGGTTGTATTTCACTCTGGAAATGGGATAGGATTACATTTCTTGTGAGAAATGGACTGGATTGGAAATTAGTCATCTGTTATTATTCATGTTTCTTATTCCCTGTATTGTAAAGTTGAACTTCCACAATGTTTTAATCACTAATGCTTCTTTATTTGCTGACATGTCTTAATTCTCCTGTTCTGCTCTCATAATCATTCTCATCTTCCTTCAGCTAAAAGTTTATTACAAACCCTTATGAAAGTCTGATGACCTGATTAGAATATTTTCAAGTCCAATATTTTAGCTTCAAGAACATTTGGATTGTAGAATCTTTAAAAAAAAGTTCCAGATAAATATTCTGTATTTCCAAATGTGTTCCAAATTACAAATCTTGTACTTGCTTTGAAATTGAATGGTCAGAGTTGGAAGCTAGAATATTTTAGCAGTTAACTGGAAAAATACTATTTGAAAATTTGCTTACAATTACAATTGGCAACTCTACAATTTATTTGTGGGTTTAGTTTTGAATAAAACTCAAAGCTTCTAAGCCAAAGCTTTGAAAAAACTGTTGAGAATGTAAGGTAAAAAGTATAAACAACTGATTTCATTTAGACTCATCAAATGAAACCATAAAGACTGAAGTTTCCTCTTCGAAGTTCCAATGCCACAATAGTGTAGGTGCCCACATCTCTGCTATTTTAATCAGCAACCTGCCTTCCTTTGATTCATCTTGGGAAAACAATCTGATTGTCATTGAAATTCAAATAATCCCAGTGATGAGTGCCAGCTACTGTTCTGCCTCTTACTGTTTGACATAAACAATCCCATAATGTTCCCACTGCTGCATAATACGAAGGCATTGGCGTAAAATGTCTTGAATCAAGCAATTTCTATGCAAATTCCATTAATTAGTAACTGACAGCATATTATTCTGCATTTTTAATTGACAGGCTAAATAGATGTTTAACTGCCTGGTACGACAGTGCATTCTTGCCATTGACACCATTAGTAGCCAATGATGGACAGAATCTTCATTGAATGTACAAGGTTCTACAACCTTTCTCTTAAATGCAAACTATTTAAAAAGCAGCAAGTGCATAAAACATTAATTCAGCCTTTCCCTGGTACCTCCCAAAGAGACAGTGAGTCATCAGCTGTGGAATGCTGACTTTAATTGAAAATATTTAGTAGCCAAAGCAGTTTAAGAACAAAGCAGCAATCACTATTTGACTAAAATAAACACAAGCATGACATCAAATACACTTTTCAATCAATCAATCAATCCTATTAATCAAAGTGCATATTTTCTTCTGTTAACTGTAACAATATAAAGCTAAATATAAACAATTTTAATCAGCATTTGTAACACAAGCATCGTGATCATGGGCTAACTATAATTTATTTGTTTTGAACTACCCAAAGCAGTTTATTGTACTCTGGGCATATAAATTTAAAGGCATATAACTGGAGGCCATGTTGCTTGAATGTTCATCATAATCAAATAACATACTGTTTGTTAAAATGTGGAGTCATGCCATAACATTTGATCAATGCACACAATACTACATTTCAACCTGGAAGAGAGAACTATAAGTGGAATGACAAGGCAGCTTTACTGACCCTGGTGCACATCTTTGTATACTGCCTGAGGACTGTAAACTCAAAATTTAAAAGCAGCTAACAAATATTGTCTATTATAGCTCTACAGTCAACAATTGTATAATGAATATATGTCTTCTGGCCAAACCAGTAATGACCAGTTTTTTTAAAAAGGAAGCGTATTTGAACTGATGTATAATAATTGTTCTTTCCTTGCACCCTCCTAACCCTCCCACCATGCATGATATTCTAGTGTGACTTATTTCTTATGAGAACTGTTGAATAATGTAATTGATTAATGCACGACCAATTGTTTTCCTACAAGAGGGTGGTCATGAATAACTGCAGTCAAAAGACACCAGATGTCTTTCAGGCAAAGTTGGAGAGCAGAAATATTTTGGTGGTTACTTGACTGATATCTGTATTGTCAAACTGTCTAACTTGTGGATGGAGTTATTGATCTTCAAAATTGACAAAAATCACTAATGAAACAAATTAAGAATACATTATGAAACATTACAAATGAAATTAACTGAGGAATAAACTGCACGAAGACAATTTAATAGAACTATGAAATAAAAAGCAAAAAGAGGAAGTGGATCAAGACATCCTTCACAGAGGAAAGATCCAACACAAGAAGGCCAATTCCGAATTAATTCTCTCTTCTCTATCAGCTTTCATTATTATGGTTAAAACTAAATTATGGTCAAAACTCAAGGAAAGTTAGTTATTTTAATAAGTCTTTGACTTTTCTCAATGACTGATTTTTGCTTATAAAGTTGTAGATTTTCAAATAACTTTAATAGTTCTAAATTCCAAACCTTACCAGAATTTATGCTTGGACATTAAGATGACAGAAAACAGTATGATTTGTACCAATTTAACCAAATGTTTCCATTGGCTTGCAAAGAAACAACAGTGAATGAGACACAAAATTAAAAGGTTAATCAAAAATTAAAAGGGTAAGGAATAAACTCTGCTGCCATTTTGTTTTAACCAACTTCTGGCACAATTGGATCTCATTTAGTGAGACTACAACGAAACTATGGAGTCTAGTGGCCAAGGCATGGCTCAATAATCAAACAAAGAAGCTAACATTTAGAAAAGTGGAATTCAAACCCACATCTTTCTCAAGTAGATGCAAATAACAAAGCAGATAGAAAATACCACTAGCTAGGAAGTCTTAGACCAATAAGTAACCATTTTCAGAACTGGAAGGAAAGTTAAATCTTAGCACGTGCACCTATATCCTAGAACTTTTTTGAGATGGGTTTTGTGTCAAAACAAGACAGCCCTTTGATTCACAGGGTCAAAACACCAACTCATGTAGGATATACAATCTGAAATACACCATAGACATTTATTACATTGGACTGTTCTAAGTGCAAAGTGGGAAAAGTTTTCCAAAAAATGCATTAATTCCAGCAAACCATGATGCCACACCTGCTACCAATTAGGCTGACTTAACAAACTGGAGCTCTCTGGAGCCACAATGATTAAAATGTAGGATAAGAAAAGTGGTGGGTCAGTCAGCCCCTCAAGCTTATTTCATCATTCAATAGATCGTGGCTTATTTGTGTCTTCCACTATCTGCTTTGGTTCCACAACCAAGCTTAATAAATCTTTCAATCTCAGCTTTGAAATTATTAAGTGACGAAGCCTCAGCAGCTTCTTAGAGCATGAGAACGCCAGATTTCCACTAACTTGTGTATAGGTACCTCTTGATACCATCATTGTGACGTTATTTTAACTTTAACATTAATATCTGTTCCATCAGAAAAAAATGTTCTCTTCATCTACCTTATAAAATCCTTTAAACATCTTAAATGCACTAATTAGATCACCCTTCAGTCATGGTAATATAAATATAGTCTTTGGACTTTGACCTCATAAGTTAACCCTGTCAATTAAAAGTTCATACAGTACGCATATTTGAACTAGAACCCCAATTTAAATTGTGATAAAATATATCAAGATTATATTAATAAGGTTAATTAGGAACATACTACATCAATCTACAGTGTTTTGGTGAGAACAGCCACAATACACCATCACAGATGCAATGCTCCTGGTGAAGTAAGAGGATTTAAATCAGAAGAACAGATAGTATTTGAAAAGGAGCACATAAATGGTAAGGATGTAATGCAAAAATTACTGTTAGACATAAATATTTGTGAACTGATACATGACCTTGGCTGAAGGATCTTTTATGGTATGGATATTGGTCTCAGTTTCAACCCAAACATTGTCAGACACAATGACCACACACAAGATAATTAAGCATTTTTTGCAGTTCAGGCAAATGAACAAGAGTTGCTGAGATATGCATAAATGGTTAAGTGGGAAAATTGCAAGCTGAAATGGGATATGGGGCAGCAATTGACTTGTGGGAGTCATTATGCAAAGATTCTTAAGGCCACAGAAAGGCTGAAGAAATTGTGATGGTCTAATAAAATGACCCATCTGATCAAAGGGGAAAATTATAGTGGACAGACAATTGCCATTTGAGGAATGGAGGAAAAGAATCGTTATGTAGAGGGGAAACAGTAGTTAACAACTGTTTTCTTGGGTTGAATAATACTGTAAAAGCAAAACCAGTGATGATACCTCTTGAAACCCACCGGTAAAATTTCCTGTTCCTATGATATGGCTTCATGCATAAATTAGTTCAAAAGTAACAGTGTTGATAGGAATACTTAAATCACAATCCATGAACATTTTCTGACAATGAATGTAAAAGGTAAGCCCTTTCACTCAACATAAAACATTACTATTCAAAAATATTATAATAATGGAGTAATAAGGTGCACAAATGTATCAACAAATCACCACGAGGAGCTTAATTCTTCCTGATACCACTTCTTAGATCAATGGCTCCCTTGAACAATGCAAACAGACATGATTTACAATAATTGCACCTTCTTTCTGTGCTTTTATGCGTGTGTTTTGTTTAGCCTGGAGAGAACATAATAATTCAATAATTCTTCTTTGCACATGATTCTTATGGGGGGGGGGGGAAGGGAGGGATGGAGAGAAAGAGAAATTGATGAGGCTTGCAAAAAACCTTTCAAACATTTTCACTACTGAAAGGCACAGTTGCGACAACAGCATCCATTTTGCTCTCATTTAAATGCGGACTGACCAGATCACCACATTTACTCGGAATATGTCCATAATCTATCTTATTTCAGAATTTTCAGTTAAGAAATTGATATCATTTTCCAAGTGGGATGTCAAAAACTTAGAGGTGTCATGGTTCACCCAGTAATCACCAAGTCAGATTTACTTATCATCCCTTTTCCTCACCATGCAAGTGATAGAATACAGCAAGGCTCTTTCCTCTATCCAATGTAATTCAAACTGCAGTGGTATTCTGCAGCACATCATTTATGCTGCTGTGCTCTGACTCATACTGCAGTGATATCAAATTTGTTTGTCACTGAACATTACAGGCTAATAAACTCCAAATTACAGATCATCTCAGTGGGGTAGGGACTAAGGGACAGACCATAAAGGATCAGATTGGAAATGTAATTGGAAAACAATTCAGCATTTAGTTTTAGTAAGCTTAGAAACAACTCACTCAATTTATAAATTATAGTTTTGCCATTTTCATGACCTCTGCCTTCCTGTGTATTTATGTATGTTACCATTTTTCTCATCCACTGTGTTCAAGTAAAAATAAAGAGGCAAGTTACTAACACGACATTTAGAGAGGTAAAAGACATATCATTGAAAATGAGTCAATAAATCACTACTGCTTCAAGTTTAATCCCAAGAATGCACTGAGCCAGAAAAAAAAATTCCTCAGTTTAAATTCCATAATGTATAATCTACACCATTTATTTGATTATGCCGAAAGGTTTGGCAGTACTTCTTCCTGATACAATTATGCAAAGCATGAACTCCTATGAATCAGTGTGAAGCAAAAGACACCAATGCCAGTAAATATATAAACAGATACCGTCAAATTTTGAAATATACTACATATTTAATGCTAGATCACAGAATTAGATCTCAAAAATTAGTCATCAGCAATTTATTGAAAAAAAGATACACAGATAATCTCAGTATTTTAATCTGGATACCTTGGTATACATACTTTCTGACACCATGGTAAATGATTTCCCCTACTGGATCAAAGCTGTAACATTCATAAATTAATTCCTTATGTTGAGGGGTTTCAACAGAACAGTATAATAAATACATTAAACTGTAAAGATATCATCACCTCAATTGTGTTGATGCATTTTTCCAACCAAAGACAAAACATACTATAAATCCAAAGATTTGTAGTTCTAGACTGTTATAACAGTTCTAATAAAACCAAAAAAGTTAAAAGTGAACTCAATTTCCTGTTTCATCATTTCTGTTTGCTAGGTTCCTTAACATTTTTCAGTGAATTTTCTGTGAGAAAAGTAGGTCACATATAGTATTGATCTGATTGTGGCAACGTGATACTGTAAAAACAGGAACACTTTATAACTGTTATCCATGACACAGTATATGTATTAAAGGATAGTCTAGCTGTTTGTTGATTGTATTAGAAATCATTTTGTATTGCAGTAACTACCAAATTATTTTAATGAGTGAAAATTTTACTTACAGACTCTGTTTCAATGCTCCAAACTTCCACCCTACACAAGTCTCTCATCAGAGCTTCAGAGCTTCCCATTTGATTTTAAAATTTCAATGAGTTAGCTCCACTCTTTGTAATCTCCCAAAATCCTACAACCTGCCAAGTTCCTCTCCAATTCTGGTCATTTTAATCATTACAGTACCTCATTTTAATCATTACAGTAGCCTGCCAAGCTTTAAAATTCATTCTCCAAATCTCTCCACCTCTCTTTCCTCCTTTTGGATCCTCTTTAAAATTTATATTTTCAGTATCAAGATGCATTTTAAAATTCAGCATATCAATTAAATTTTTAGTTAAGAGTTCTGTACAAATGCAAGTTTGACTTAATTTAACAGATGAACAAATTTGGATTGACCAAGCTTTCTTTAGTAACCTTCTATGGGAAAAGTAATTTTGTATTACTTATTTATACTCCATGCTTGTAAACACAGCATTTAATTCTTGTGATAATTGTCTAAATGCCATGGCTTAGAGCTGGTCCAGATTCAGCGCACATATTGGGCAGTAATAAAGTGCCAGTCCAATGCATTTAGAAATTTAATTTCACCTTACAGCTTAGCACTCGATGAATTTCATTCTACCCCTGAAGCCACTCAAACAAAGCACAATCCAAGACATCCACCAAATATAATAAATGAGCAAATAACATGTACTTGTCTGCAACAAAGGTTAACCGTGCCTCAACTACAAACACAAAATTTGGATTTCCTCTTGAATCAGCATGGTTTTGATGATGCCCCAATCAATAGTAACTTCCCATAATTTGTTTTATTTCAAAAGAATCTTTTGGGAAAAAAAAGTACCTGACAGCAGCTACAAAGCCATTCCCAATGTAAGGAGCTATAACAAAAATCATATTGACCATTATTAAAGCATTTAAGTTATCGAAGCTGACGTCATGTTTCACAAGTGTTTGCTTTACACATTCACAACACTGATCCTTGCTTATCATTCATGTATCAAGAAAAAACAAAGAATGGAAATACATCTTTCCAAAACAGCCTATTTTTAACACTAAAGTACCTACCTCTAGACAGACTTGATCTCAGGTGATATTTAGACATTAGGTTCTACTCTTCATAATGTGTATAAATAATGTAAAACAAAAGCACAATGCTCAAAAAATCTTTTAAATTTTAATAAATAGTCAATGTTTATATAATGCCTCGTATGCTTGTAAATTTAGCCAGCTTAAAGTGACAAAATCATTTCTAGCACAATCATTTTGGTATATATTAGACAAGAACAGAAATATCTTTACTTTTAACATTATTACAATACTTCAATATTATATTTTGAGGAACTTCGTGAATTTCATCAAAAATAAGCAACCAACCAATTTCCTACTGTTTCATACACTGCGTAGTAATTATTGGTTAAAAAGAATGTCCCTGTACATTTAGTTCATTGTCTGCCATCTTGGTAGCTACGTAACAAAATTGCCCAATGATGCCAATCCATCTTTACCAATGCATCAACCCAAGGGTGGTAACTGCACTTTGAATAGGAAATTTAAAAATGCTGTCATAGTTGGGCATATGAACTCATCGTTCGCATGCGCACAGCATATAGTTGTGCTTTAATATATTAAAAGCTAGAAAGCAAGTATGTAAATAAGTTTTGATCATTGTGAATGCTTTACTTCGTTACTATCTGAATGGTGGATAGGTGCAGATTGAGTGCAAGTGCATTTATCTGTATTGTACGCATAGGACGGTATTTTCTACTAAACTGGCTAAAATGGTGACACCATAACCATATGAGAGAGGAACAGCAATTTCAACTGGAAAACACTGAATTAGTCTTCAGATATCTGGAAAAATGATGAGGGAGATTCTGAATGTAGAGAGCATAGGGAACTATAGATTCAAAGTAATCTGTTCCTCCCAAGTTTTGGTAACTATGTCCCTGTTCCTCCTGGACTTGTAATCATTAACCATATATAATCAGTTATTTAACGAAAATTACCTGCAGATTGAGATTAATTGTAGAGATGTCCCATGTGTATATTAATTAAAACCAAAATACCTGTTAATTGTGAGAAAACCAATAGACCTGAAAACCACTGCAACTTTGAAACCATACTGGAGTAGAGAACTAATGGTATAGACTGAATGAGAGTTCAAAGTTAGCATTAGTGTAAAAAGTAATGAACAAAATAGAGGGACAGAAAGACGATAAACCCCAGAATATGACAACCTGTTGAAACAGTTGATTCATTGACCACCATCTTCCAAAATTCCATAGATTCTAGAACTGTTTCCACAGATTGAAAGATAACCATTTAAGAAGAGAGAAAAGAGAGAACTATAGACCAGCTAGCCTGAGATCACTAGAAGGAAAAATCCTGGAATCTATTGAAGAAATGGTAACAGTGCACATAGAAAATAATAATTGGATTAGGTAGAGTCAATGTGGATTTCTGAAAGGGAAATTATGTTTGACATACTTGTAGTAATTTTTTGAAGTGACTAGAAGAATGTACAAGGTCAGACAACTGATGTAGTGTATCTGGACTTTTAGAAGGCATTCGAAAAAGTGCTGTACAAGAGATTACTAAATAACACAAAACTAGATATAACATATAGACATGGATTGAGGACTGGAGGGCTTGAGTTATAAGGAGAGACTGGATTGAGTGGGACTGTAGCAAAGGAAGCTGAGGGGTGACCTTATTAAGGTTTATAAAATCACGAGGGACACAGATAAGGTGGATGGTCAAAGTCCTTTTCCCAGGGTAGAGGAGACTAAAACTAGCAGGCATAGAAGGTGAAAGGGGAAAGATTGAAAGGGGATGCAAGAAATAAGTTTTTCGGCAGAGACTGGTGGGTATATGCCATGAGCTGCTAGAGGAAATGCTGGAGGTGGGTACAATTACAATGTTGAAAAGTTAGACAGGTACATGGATAGGAAAGGTTTAGAGGGTTATGGGCCAAACGCAGGCAAAAGGGACTAGCTCGGGTAGACTCTTTGGTTGGCATAAACAAGTTGCGCCGCAGGGCCCGTTTCCATGCTGTACAACTCAATGACTCTATATGGGTTTAATGCTGGAAGGTGGCACTGACGTAGAAGATCAGTTATGATCTTATTGAATAGTCGGCCAGACATGGTCTAATCCTCCTTTTATACTGTATTTTGAACTCCTTTTTGCCTCTGCTGATCCAGTATGGCTAGCAAGATGGCTTTTACCTAAATCAGCTGAAACATTCATCGTGATTACAGAGAAACAATAGCTAAAATCATTATCCCAAGTACTTTAGCCAAAAGCATGTTCTTTTCTGGAGCAGAGTAATATCTGCTTAGATATCCCATCATAGAAATCATTCTCAAAAAAATATTGTTAATATATTTATAGTGCTGGAACAATAAGCTTTGGCAAAATTGAGAAAAAGGTTTCCGACCTTATGAACTTACAGGCAAGAATGAAAGCAGAATGCAGTACTAAATATATGTAACTTCAGAATGCAGTAGACTGCAGTAACAAAGGTGGCAATGCTTAAGACGAAAGTAGCAGTTTCACCTCCCCCTCCCATTTTCATTTCCCAGCTGTGTTTTATTTCTCTGATTGAGATGGATCACATTCACATATTTATGGATCCAAGTTGGCAATTCTATAATTTCCAGCAAAAAAAATGCAATTGTTAGCCTACATGAATAAACTTACTAGTTAAAATCTAGTGCCCGAGATTGCTTTTTGGAATGTTGCACTGCGCATCACTGATAAAATCTAACCAGTTTTCCAGTATATGACTCTCTTATTCTTTTCTCAACATTAATCTACTTCGTTTAGATTCCTTTACATATCTTCTCAGGTTATCCACATCACATTCCAGCTCAGCTGCCCACTCCTCCAAGCACTGCAGCTTTAGGTCTGTTGTACAGAGCAGTACAGTACTGAAACAGGCCCTTTGGCCCACACTGCCTGTGTTGAGCATGATGCCAATCCAAACTAATTCCATCTACCTGCACATGGTCTACATCCCTCCATTCCCTGCCTGTTCATGCACCTGTTTAAATGCCTCTGCATATTTACATACCCCACCTAAGCTGCTTTGGTTTTGCATTAAAACATCCACTCCAACTGCCCACTTGCAACATTTCTGCTCATCCCAATTTCCTTTCCCAGCCTTAAGTATTCCAATATCTTTGTTCAGTTCCAGGCTTCCTGATCTATTTCATTCTCGCCAGTCCCTGGCTAAAACCTTCCATTCCATTCCAGCTCAGGACTCAAGTGCAAGTCCAAGTTTCTTTCTCACCCAGACACCTACAATCAACTCTGGAGCACAGAAACACATTAAGGATTACAGATGAAAGAAGAGCTAGAGGGCTAGAAAAGCTTACACATGTATTGCAGCAAGAGGCCATGGAAGTGACAACCTGTCCCTGTTTGGTCAGTACAGGCCTAACCTACAAGCAAAAAATCAGGGTGTCAACTGCAACAGCAGGAGTAGGGAAGAGCTGCTGGAGATGGCAGTGAGCTTGAGGTAGTACTTAAAATAAACACTGTATAGGTTAGACAGATGGTACATTAAAAGATATGGAGAGCTGATAGGGGTAGTATTAGACAGGGTGGGAATACTTAAGGATCTGTGAAGGGGTGCAGAGTGAGATTAGGCTGGGTAGGATATCAAGAGGCAAGTGTGGGGTGAATGGGAAAAGATTAGCATGATTACAATTAAACTGAGGAAGCCTCCATTAAGGTAAATGAAGAGCTGACCTATTACAGAGGATAGGAAGTAACTGTGGAAGTTAATCTCAGTTCCTACTCTAAGAATAACTCTGAGACACCAGAGCGTGTTGGATGACGAGCCCATTCTGATCACCAGAAGGAGCTGCTTCCATGACTGATCTTCTGCCTCAACTTCACCTTCATCCACTTTCTCCATCTTCCTCAACTTCCTTCACATCCAAAAGCAGATCAGTGTCTGCATCAAATATACTCAATAATTCAGCATCACATTACTCTGGCGCTGAAAACTGCAGATTCACAATCCTGATGATTTTGGTCAACCCTAAGTGACTGACTTTTATTCTAAGTCTTCCCTGTTCCAGACACACCAGGTAGGAGAAACAATCAAGCACCTTTTAATGTTTTAATGTGATTACCTGTCATTTTTGTGAAATCAAAATGACAGGTAATCACATTAAAACATTAAAAGGTGCTTGATCTAGTTCATAATCTCCCTCTGGACAATTCCTTCATCTGAGAAATTAGTCTAGTACCTTCATTCCATTCCCTAAGGCTATTAGATAGTTCCTGCGGTAAGGATATCAAAACTATGCAGAGTACAGATTCATTTACTCCTTTCTAATTCCTTTGCCATAAAAGCCAAAATGCAATTTGCTTTCCCAAGTGCTTGCTGTACTTGCATCTTGACCTTTTTTTGAATTTTTGGAAGACTTCCAAGTCCCTCTCAATATCAAGATGCGTCAGTCTTTCACATTTTAAACAAAACACTGCTTTCTATCTTTCCTATCAAAGTTAATGAATTCACATTTCTCCACATTACTGTCTACCAGACTTTTGTTCACTCATTTAAGTGGTTTATATATCTTTGCAAAGGTTGCACTTCCATCCACCTCTATGTTATCCACATGCCTGGATACATTTTATTAAAATCACTTCATTTGTGTTATCGATAGAAATTATCAATCACCGAGGCCCAAACGATAGTCCTACTGGTACTCTATTATTCACTGCCATCCAACCATAAAATGACCCATTTATTCTTATTCTCTGTCCAATAACCAATCTTCAATATATTGAACCAACATTATGAGAACTATTTTTTTGCAATAACCTCATGCACTGCCTATCACTGAATACTTTTTGAACACACAAATATTTAACATCCATTGACACACTTTTACCCACCGAGTAAATTACAGCCTTTAAAATTGTTAACAGATTTGTCAAATATGATTTCCCCTACACAAATCCATGATCAGTGTATACAATGATATAATTTTCTAAGTGCCCTATTACCATGTCCCCAGTGATATGGGTGAGAAGCTTTACAGCAGCAGCAAAGCATGAGAGACTTACAGTACACATTATGAATAGTTGACTTCATGAAGAGTTTGAGTAATCTGTAATGGAAATCAGGAGGTCAGCAAAAAAAAAAGTCACATCATCCAGTCTCTCTCATGCAAATGGGTAACAATGAGATCCACACTGATGATCCTCTCCTAGACCCAAATGTTTTTACCCATTTTAAGCACTTCACTCCAACATTTGTAAGCAGTAGATTCGTTAAAAAAGGAAATCAAAAATCAGATAACTTTCCTCTGTGAATGACATGTTTGTACTGGAAATCTAGACAAATCCCATATTAGTACCCTGCTCAGCGCTGCCTTGGAGTGAACGTATTTGTTTTGGTCCTCCTGTCCAAATATATACAACTACATATCCTCATGTACTTTAGAAGATTTCAGCTGGGTCTTTATACTGCTGTGTTGGGAACCTGACGTGAATCACTGCCCTCCACTATCACTCACAATGTGTGGAGAGACTGCACGTTAAGGCTGGTGTTAGGCTGGCTGGTACAAGCAATACAGCTACTCAGCACTGAAATGTAAGCTTGAGGACTACATCCTGGTCGCCATGGTGAGGGGGATTGCCAGCAAATGGTCCATGTACTGACAGAGTTCCAGGATTCTATGCTGTCTCTTGTCACTTCATGTTAAATGTGATGGAAGCTGCTGTCTCATCCTCTCCTTGTTTGGCTACATAGCTCAACACAGTCCAGAGATTTCTTTATGGTAACAAATTCAAAGGCTAGTGACCACCCATTGAGCTAGTTTCCAAAAAGAAATCTCCAATTTGGGGAAAGATATGCAGCCAAATGAAGAGCAGAAGACAGCAGTTTCCTTCATATCCAACAGAAGGTGATGAGAGAGAAACAGGACCCAGGAAGTCTGTCCAGATGGAGGTGATGCCAGTTCTCAACAATGGCCTGCATTCACTGTGCTGACCAGGGTGCAGGCCTCACACCCATACGTCAATACTGAGTGGCCCCCTGCTCGGCCCAGCCCACCAAACATCAACTCTCCTAAGCAGCTTCTCCACAAATGAGCCACAAGGTGAAACAGTGCCAGACTTGCAAGGAGGCAGAAGTTCATACCAGGTTGCCTGAACTGCCGCCCTGTCTGTAACTCATCCCCACATGTATAATGCCACACCGACCCCTTTAGAACTGATTCTATTAGCGCTCATTCCGAGGAATGCCTCTTTTCTGCTAAGTCAGTTAACATGGTAGAGAAAAAGATATACATATAATTATTGGCACAGGATCAAAAGATTGGAGAGAGGATTTTAAGGAGATCAGTGAACAACGTCCTGCAAGATCAAATGAAGTTTAGTTAAATGCTGTTATTAAAAAAAGTCATTGTAGTGAAATCAGTCATGTATAATGCTGACATGTCAACTAAGCATCCAACTAAATGACTGGAGAACACTTTGGTCAGAAGAACTATTTCTCCTATTTCCTGTCGCACAGAATTGTACCATTCACCCAGAGTTTCTGCCTACTCTCAGAGCATTCCCACTCTTCCATTTACTTCCCTGGAGCAACACAAAAGGCACTGCAGGACATCAACAGGTCAGGCAACATCTACAAGAGGGAAATGGATGGTCGACATTTCGGGTTTAGACCTTCAGATGAAGGGTCTCAACCTGACATGTCGACTGTCCATTTCCCTCTATAGATGCTGCCTGACCTGCTGAGTTGCTCCAGCACCTTGTGTTGCTCTAGATCCAGCATCTGCAGTCTCTGTGCCTCCACTTATTTCCCTGTAGCCTACTTTCGCTATGTCCATCAAATCCCTGAATTTTTCTGCCACCACCAACACTAGAGGGAACTTACAGTCGCCAGTTAACCTAACCAGCATGTCTTTGGGATGTGTGAGAAAACCAGAGCACCAGAGGAAACCAACATGATCATAGGGAGAATGTGCAAAGTCAGGATTGAACCTGGGCCGCTGGTAACAGCACAAACAGCCATGGTGCTGTCCAAATTAGTTCTATGAACTGGAAAACAATATTAATAGATTAAGAGAAAACTTTTCCATATAATTCTTTATTCTCTTTTAAAAGCAAAACTTCACTGCTCAAGCTAGCAATCATGTCATAAATGCTTTATATGAAAAATGGCAATTTGTTTTCATCATAGAAGGTAATATGTCTAATTTTGATTTCATAACACTTATCTTCTTGAAGGGTAATATTAAGACATACTTAAATACTGTGGTGGCTGTGAACTTAAGTTGCTTTATTTCTTTTTGAGCCAGAACAGTGAAGTATTTAGAATGGATTAAATTACATTACCATTTGATCACTCCAGATTGCCAGGAAAATTTTAATTTCTGTCAATGGCAAATCAAAGAAACAACTTCTCCTTGAACTAGCTGAGATAGGATTTAAATTTTCTTCTCCAATACATTAGTTTTAAAAGATTTATTGATGACTAAAAATATTTATGCTCAATTTCCTCAAAACAAGTGCAATACAGAAATAAACAATCTTGTATTCTTTGCATTTTTAAATAATTTTTCATTTTCTGCATAAACTCCAAATTCAATTTAATTAAAATTAATATAGTGGTTATGGATTAATAACTGCAGGAATAATGCAAATTATATCCTGAGCAAAAATTCCCAATCCACCTTACATCAATGCAATATGATAAAATCTCAAGTTCAATCCAAATTTTACTACCAATCTGGTGTACAAAATTAACTGGATAAAATCTTAAGTATGTTAACAACCCTGGTGATAATTGTTGTATGAAAAAGACAGCACTCATTTTGTAAACTTCTACTTTAAGTTTCATCACCCTGTTGCTGGACATTATATCAACAAAAAACTTGAACCTGACAGTGCAAGACAAAATTGGGAGAATAAAAATTAAATAAACATATGAATTAGAAACATTATCAGTTGATTTTAAATACATTTGTATGATGTATTATACAACATACAAACACATTAAGCCACTGATATGTGGCAAAGTTTATTTCACCATGTTAATACAAGGTTTAATGATATTAAATTCAAAAATAGGTTCACTTGCACCTTTGATAAAGTAACTGCAAGCTGAGAGGATTTTCACAAGAGTATACTTTAACCACAAAATAAAAACCTATCCACATTCAGTCTGAAATATATTACAGCTAATTCAAAATGCAAAGCCTAGCTAGTTAAAGACCAGCAAAAATCCCTGGAAATAGCAGGATGTCTTATTTCCTACTGAAAACTTCAGTCAGAATTTCAAATGTTCACGATAAAGCTAAAATAAATTAAGTACCAGCTCCTTGCTTCCTTTCTTGAGAATCGGTCCTCTGAAAACACCTTTGATATTCCTGAGATGTCCATTGATGAGATGAGTTGAACTGATGACTAAATAACAGCATGCCATATGGTTGCAAATCTATTGTGCACACAACACATACATACAACGGTTTCAACAGTCAGATCAGCAGCAGCGCGACTGCCCAGCAAACTGAGAATATACAGTAAATCCTTTGCAACAAAGCAAATGCTCCCATCACTGCACACATCTTCAGTGAAGAAAATCCAAAAGAGAATCCACATGCAGAAATTCATCTATTTTCTCATAAATTTACAAAAATGAACTAAATGTGACCACATTTCTGCTAGCAGTGTAGAAGGGAAAAAAAATGCTAATCTGCAGACAGTAGCTCGCAAAATATATCCCAGTGCAAGTAACAGACGAGGCATCTCATAAACACACCTCACAGGGGAATGAACCAAAACCTCTGGACCAGAAATGGCTGATAAAACTCTGATTTACTACTTGCTGCCTCCAGCAAAGTAGCAAAGACTGACCCTTGTCTGGAAATAACAGTGTTAAAGAAAGAAAAGGAAGTAGTTTTTAAAAAAAGACTGAATACAGAACTAATTAGACAAGGGAAAATTGTTCTCTTGCACTTGTGGCTTTTGGTATTCAGGTATTTCAGAAATAATGCAAACTGCAGCCTTTGACATAATCAAAAATTAACAATTTGAATTTTTTTTTTAAAAACCTAACCAGAATTGTGCTCAATTTTACATTCAACAACTTAATTTAAAGACATTAAATAGTAAGAGAATCTGTCAAAACAGTGGTCAAACAAAATAACCATGTAGTACAGTTACTCAAACAATTGTTCACACTTGCTTACTGAAGTGTGGGTAACATATCTGCCAGCACATCAGCAAAGGGCTCTTTTTCCACAAAACTAGTTACTTATTCCAACTTTAATTAAAAAATCTACATGCAGTATATAACATTGACTGCTATAAATGTCATAATCTTCAACTTTCAGAGCAAGTGACAAAAACTGACTAACCCCAATAAATAAACCTCACCTCTCGTCATAAAATCCCATGTGAAGATATGATTTATGCAACAAATTGCACAGTAGTTCTACTATGGCAAGGCAAAGCAATCAAACTCTAAACTGACGGACAAAAATGATGGCCCAAAAATTCCTGTCAAAATAATGGCATGGCTAATGGCACTTGCTGTTATATATGTGGAATTACCCATGTTAATGTTTGGCAAATATTGATGTTTGATTGCAGAAACTAAGAAGTTGCTCTTTCTAATGTTAGAACTAGAACTATAGAACAATACAGGCCCTTCGGCCCACCATGTTGTGCTGACCAAACCACGCCTAAGACTATCTAACCCCTTCCTCCCACATATCCATCTATCTTAAATTCCTCCATATGCTTATCTAACAATCTCTTGAACTTGACCAATGTATCAGCCTCCTCCACCACCACCCCAGGTAGTGCATTCCATGCACCAACCACTCTCTGGGTGAAAAACCTCCCTCTCACATCTCCCTTGAACTTCCCACCAATTACTTTAAAGCCATGTCCTCTTGTATTGAGCATTGGTGCCCTGGGAAAGAGGCGTTGGCTGTCCACTCTATCTATTCCTCTTAATAATGCTGAAGCATTAAGTATAAGAGTTAGGACACAATGTTGCAGTGGTACAAAACATTGGCTAAACTATTGATATCTACAGTTTTACATTAAAGGCACTGCACTGTCTGCTTACCAAATTATTTGAAAAATCTTTTATTAGCTCTCTTTTTTCTCTCTCTCATTCAGTCCAAACTTTCTCTCTAAAAATGACTTGACACCAAATTCACAATTCTAAATTGCATTTCCTCGCTCAGGCATTGTGTTATTAACTTCAAAATTCTTCAATCTGACTGGTTGCTCGCCTTGTTTACTAAGTTCCAGATGGCATCACACAGCTTCCCAAATTACAATGCACAGCACAAACCATCATATTGGTTAAATGAGTAAGGACAACCCAAATTTCTGGCAGGTATAGTTCACTGACCAGTTATGGGAATTTCTAATCTATCTTGACCACTTAAAGCTTCCCATCAATTCTGTGCAATTTCCTGCATGCTCAGACTGAGAACCAACATTTTAAAAAGCAAACTACAAAAGTTAATTTATCTGTATAAAGCTTTATTTCTTGTGCCCCAACTCCAAATAGGACATTTTCCAACTTTCTCTCAATAATATAGATTAAACGATCAGCTGCCTGGATTGGTTGCTTCTTGATCAGTAACAGGAACAAACTATATTTATAAAGCAGCATTACCATAATGTGTCTTATGGCACTTTCCTAAACACATTATCAAACAAAATTTAACCCTAAGCCATACGAGGTGAGAAGACTTTTTTTTTCCATTTTCTGATACACAGTGCTCATTGACTGGCATGGTAGTGAAACTCTGACATTAAAAAGAATGAAATTTGATAGAGATCAATACCCTGACTCATTAAAAAAAGACATTTCAAAACATAAGTTTTATCAACAAAGAGGAAAATGTAATTGCCAGTTTTAACTAATGGAAATTTTCTTATCAACGACTCCCCATGAAATGCATGAAAAATATGGAATGAATGTCCCTAAAGCTTGCGGACAGGTGGTCAATGTTCTATCGATGGGACATCCAGATGTAGAAAGTAACTGAAGACATGCACTCATTACAGAGTCAATGCTCAGGATATCACTGCTGCTGCAAAAATAACTTTGACATAATTCTACAAATTGGCACAGATATCAAGGGAGTGGCAAATATTGCTGAGAGCAAAAGTGAGATCAATATTGCAGACACCAAGGCAGGTCAGGTTCAAGGAGTGAAAATATCAGGAGAAAGGGGAAAAAAATAGTCAAGGTGGTTTTGACAGGCAAGCCAAAATTTATATTCTTCGAATGTTCCCCTCACATAAAACTGCTATATTGCTTGTACTGTTGCTGCACTGTTCCACAATTTACCAAATATTCTTCCATACAAAATGCCTGGAAAAATCCATTGGTGTGCAAGTCCAACTATAAATGAACCATTGTAAATTGGTTACGCCAGCAGTGAGAGATGTAGCAGTCATCACAAATATTTGCTGGAGCCTTTATGCTCAATTTATATTGTACCTTAATTTCTTGAACTTTTTGCAAACTTGAAGGGAATGCTTTTCTGCAACTTGTAGAGATAAAGCCATGACTATGAATCATATGAGCTGCATATAGCTTTAGACTTAATGAACCAAACTACTGTGGGAGCTGTCATTTTAAAATTAATATGTTGTGTTTTAATGTACATCTCAGTGGAAGCATATTCTTAGCACATTAGTTGCAAGGCAGCTGTAACTATTGCCACAGACTGAGGTCACAAATAAAATCTTAATGACTATTTTAATGAATAACTAATTAATTCAAGTGTTCATTGTGCATTAACGCTGAATTGGCACCCACTGATAAATCCTACTGATAAGGTTCCTTGGCAGCCTTAATGTAGCTCCAAATAGTTAGCACAGTACAAGATTGCACAGAGCATGCAAATAGTGCAACACCCTGTTCAAAGTGTCATCTTAACAATTCACAAGCTGATTTCAGGAGACTGTGTTACTGGCCAAAGATAACAGATTTACATAAATCTTTCGATCATAACTAGGTCACGTAGCAACAATGGCATTTTTTCAACACTTACTTTTACTTCATTTACAATTCATAAAGCACCCATGTCTGACCCCGAGAGTCAAGACTTTCAAAAGTACGTTGATATTCGGAGCTGTCCTCCAACTTTAAAACAAGCTCCAAATAAATAATTACTGTGGTCTACAATCCACTGACAGGTTCTTAACTGACCTAATCATTAAAGGTTCAACTTCCAAGTCAGAAAGTCTACAGTCCTATTTACATATAGTAATAGGGAATCACTGCTCATAAATCCACAGCTCTCTCTCTGCCATCATTCCCATCAGTATAGATCTGACCTTTTACCTTATGTTTGCGCACATACAGTATTAGACAGAGAAATGGGATGTGGACTTGCTAGAGACAACAATGGCAGTAGAAAAAATATGTAGTTACCAGCAAGATTGACAGAATTCATATGGATTATATTAAAATTAAGTCATTACCTTAATAGGGTTATAATGTGGACCAAATAGTGTAAGGGAACTGGAAGAATACATAAGCGAATCTACATGATGAGCAGCAGACAGAAAATGATAATGGGAGCTTTCAACCACATCTAAATAAGCTGGCAGACAGAAGAAATAAAAGGAGGAAAGGAAATAGACCTGTTAATCAATGTTTTCAGCGCTCCCAAAATAAACACTACATATGCTGGAAATCTAACAAAGTACTAGAAATGTTTAAATACAGAAAAAGCAAAAGACTTCAGATGCTGGAAATTCACAGCTGGTTAAGCAATGCCAGAGTCCAATGTTACTGCAACTCTTTCACTCCATTCAAACCTGCAGAACTTAAGTGGTTGCATCTTTTGAGTCTTTCCCAGTAGAATATAGAGATCACAACATGAAAGGTCATTGATCTGAAATGTTAACTCTCTACCTCTCCACAAATAATGCCTGACCTGCTGAGTATTAACAGCATTTTCTGTTGAATACAAGACTCCTTTTTCATGAGTATTTCCAGCATTTTGCTTTTATTTCAGATTTCAGTATCTGTAGTTTTTTGCCTCCAAATTCCATTTTCACAGTACATTCAAGGCAAGGAACAAAACAATGCAGGTTCTTAGAAGGGGTATTGTACCAGAATCATTAGGACAATAAAAGCAGGAGAACAGTAGTGGTATTGGTAAATTAGTTATGGTTCACGTAACGTAAGTAAGACAAAAGGTATAGGTTAGAAAACCTCAAATTATAAGGAAATGAGGGTGGAACTAATTTAGGAAAAAAAAGGAACAAAGACGGGAAAATAATTAAAAACACTTTAAAAGGATATTCAACAAATTTTAAGGGAACTTATTTTCTTAAATTATTTAAAAGCCAAAAGCAAGCAGGCTAATGAAACCAAGCAGAATCTGAAAGTAATCTCTTATAAAATTCTTAGATACGAATAAAAGAGAAGAGAACAAAGGGAACTGGTTTTAAAAAAAAATCAGAAATTCAAAGAAAAATTACTAAGTGCTGAAAGGTCATTGATCTGAAACATTAACTCTAAGTTTCTTTTCCTACAGTTGTTGGCTGACATGCTGAATATTTCCTGCTTATTCAGTTTTTATTACATGGCACTTCTTTCATGTTGCAGTGGATGTATTCCCCTGAAAGCAGCCTGCCCACTAGTTTCAATGTTCTAAATCACAATAAATTTCTTCCATTCTGCATGGGTCAAAAACCATTTTGTATAATTCATACATCCATCCTGCTATTTGCCCATTAACTTCTAAATGACTGATCACCAAATCACTATTCTCAAACCCAAAAAGGTTACAATATCCTCCTCTTCTGATTATTTTCTTTAAAGTTCAACAATTCTTTACTACTTCAGTTTATTTTCATTTAATTTCTCTGTTTCATTCTAATCCTACGTTTAACAATATTTCATCGTTTCCTTCTCTGTCATTCACACTATTTCTTTCCCTATACATTTTGTGACAAGGAGATGAGCCGTTTGACCAATGTTCACCAGATTCCATGTGTAGCATTAACATCCAAGGGATCATAGTTACAGCAGTTTGCAGCACAAATATAGTGTAATGTCAATGGTAAGAATAAAAGTTTAATAATGTCATTTGGCACAAAACACCCACTGTAGCAATTTCAGGCCCATTAACTCACTCTGTGTGCCATCTGAAGTGGAAATCCCTATTATTTACTGCACAATCGTAGTTACCCACAGCGCTATATCCAAGATATTACTTAAATATTTAGCCCAACATCACCAAGCTCATCTTTCAGAATGTATAATAAAGCTTGAATTGATTTCTGGGGTCAGAAAACCAATATTTCGCCTCTTTTGCAAACACCATGAATTTGTTCATTTAAGGTTTCCCGAAATCTGCTCTAAAGTAACCAGAACATGAGAGAGATGCAAGAGACCGCTGATGCTGTAATCTGGAGCAAAAAGCAAACTAATGGAGGAGACAAGAGTACTCTGCATTAGGTAAGAGTAGAGAGGGAAGGTAGCTGGTATAAGGAGGAGCAGCGGCAGGGGAGGGGTGTGATGGGCCAGTAACTGATAGGTGAAGATGGAGATAGCTAGTGGAAGGAGAGTGGTGGAGTTGGAGACAGAGGCAGGTGGGTGATACTTGGAAGCAGCAGATAAGGGGGAGAGAAAGGAGGGACATATGGAGCCGGGTGGGGATGTTGCACCTATCAAGTGTTACACCTCCTACTGTTGCAGGGGAAAGTGCCAGAGATCAGGATGAGTGGGGAGGGATGAGAAACCAGGGAGTCATGGAGGTAGTGATCCCTGCGAAAGGGATAGGAAGATGTGACGAGTGGTGGGATCCCGTTACAACTGCCAGAAATGAAGAAGAATGACGTGCTGAATGTGGAGGCTGGTAGGGTGAAAGGCGAGGACTAAGGGAACTCTAGTTCTGTTCTGTTTGGAGGGAGGTGGGGTGAGAACAGAAATCTGGGAAATGGAGGAAGTGTAAGAGAGGGCTGCATCAACCACAGTAGAAAGGTAGCACGTTTCCTGAAACAAAGATAACATTTCAGAAGTCTTGGAATCTAAGGCTTTATCTTGAGAGCAGATGTGTCGGTGACAGAAAATGGGAGAAAGGGATGGCATCCTTACAAGACACGGTGGGAAAAGGTGTAGTCAAGGTAGTTGTGGGAATCAGTGGGTTTATAGTAAATGTCAGTTTGTCTCCTGAGATAGAGACAGATCCAGAAAAGAGGGACAAGTGTCAGAAATGGCCCAAATGAATTTGAAAGCGAGGTGGAAGTTAGTAGAGAAGGTGATAAAATTGATGGGCTCGGCAGGAGTACAGGACTGTCCTACATAGGCAACAAAAGACATTCATAGCTGGGGCCCATGCGAGTGCTCGAGGATACTCCTTTGATTAAAGGAAGTGAGAGGAATAAAAAACGGAGTTGTTCAGGGTAAGAGCATGTGGAGGGGAATTGGTTGGATCAATGCAGGAAGAAGCAAAGGTTCTTTGAGACCTTCCTGATGGGGGAATGGAGATATATAAAGACTGTACATCCATAGTGAAGATGAGATGGTGGGGGCCAGGGAATCAGAAGTTGTCAAAACGCTGGAGGGCATGTGAAGTGGGAAGGGAGTAGAAAAGGGGAGACAGGATAGTGCCAAGGTATGAGGCAATAACTTCAGTGGGGCAAGACCAAGCAGCAACAGTGGGCTTACCAGGATAGTCCTGTTCATGGATCTTGGGTAAAGTGTAACAATCAGTATAAACAATCATAAAACAAGCAATTGGCTTTCACCCAGTTAATTTCTTTTCCTTTAATAAATATTAGAATATATCTACTGATGCAAATGACTGCCATTAATCAAGCAGTTACTTAAGTTTGAGAAGTGTTAATACCTTATTAGTTTGCACAGAAAAAAAGAATCATGTAAAGCTAATATGACAACTCATTTTTGAAAAGAAAACTTACAGTCGTTTGAGTAAGAGAATATGCAGCACCACCTAATGGTAAAATTAAAGTATACATAAGACTTTTGTTTAAAAAAGGCATTCTTCTATTAATCTCATACTCTACAAACTTCTTCTGCAAAGAACAGGAGAGCAAAGAGTACAAGAGCAGACCAGAAGGAAACTATACATTAAGGCAGAATTACAAAACAAATCTATAATTTCCCATCAAATCTTTTCACATACAGCACCTCATACTGAGCCTGAATTTCAAAACATTACAGGAGAATAATGATTTCAGCTTCCTTCTTTCCAGAGAAAAGCACATTTTGTAATCCAATTTGACTCAATCAACTGGGTTAATTTCCAATCAAAAATATTACTTAAACAATGGGATTAAATGGGTTGTAGCATCATGGACTTGAAAACAGCTAAGAGACAATAGTTAAGGGACAGGCACTGTAATGAACAGCAGGATTGCAAATGGAATCACATAGTGGTGCATTCAGTGATCAGTATTAAGGTCACTGGGCTTTCCACATACAAGTATCCCTCAATTGATGAATGTTCTATATATGCATTTTCCCTGTAATATAATGGACTTAAGGTACACATCCTTGACTTGCGTGATTTCTTTTGTAATGATGAGCCATATTTAATGTTAGCAATTGAAATTACAAAAAAATTAAAACGCAAAGCCAGTGGAGTAGGTTGAGGAGGTCAGGAGAAGGGACAAAGACCTGGGAAGAACAGGCTGGCTGCAGGAAGCCAGGAAGGGTGGATGGCAGGGCCCTGGGAAAAGACAGTAGAGAAATGTCTGGACTTTCTGTCAGGCAGGTCTGAGGATCAAAGCCAGGATTCCCATGTCACTTCAGGACCCATCAGCAAATCTGTGCTGGAGATCATTCTCCATTTCAGGGCCTCTTGAATCTGCTCCATAAGGTGGAATAATGACACAGCAGTTAGCACTGCTGTCTCACAACTCCAGTGACCTGGGTTCAATCCTGACTTTGGGTGCTGTGCGGAGGCTGCACATTCTCTCTGAGACCGTGTAGGTTTCACCAAGGTGCTCTGGTTTACTCCTACATGCAACAATGGTCTGATGGTTGGCATTGATGTGGTGGGCCAAAGGACTTGTTTCCTTGCTATATGATTACAATCAATCAATAAGATCATGGCTGATCTGGTCTTGGCCTCAACTTCATTTTTCTGTCTGTTCTTCACAACACTTGATTCTCCTTAAATCCAATCAGCCTTGAATACATTCAGTCTCCACAGGTCTCATGGATACAGAATATGCGTAATTCATGATCCTCGGTCTCAAAGAGATCCTCATCTCTTAGACACAAGTCCCTTTATCCTGAAATAACGCCCTCTAGTTCTAGATTTCCCAAGGGAAATGCTTTTCAGAAATCTTAATTACACTACCACTGCTAGCTTTACTTCATCCACCCTGTCAAAACTAAAGAACTCCAATGTGTAAATTACTATTTCACTTTCATAAAATAGTGTTGATTCCACTTAACTATTACAATTCTCCAAGCATCCTATTACCACCTCCATAACAGTGGATTCCTGCATTCTCCAAATGACAGATGTTAATTGATTCATGCTTTCTCTCTCCTTTCATAGGGTGCTAGATTTACAATTTGCTAGTCCACTGGGATATTTCCAGAATCTAGGAAATTTTGTAAGATTACAATCAATATGCCCCCCTACCTCTGCAACTACTCCTTTCAAGACAGGTCATCAGGTGCAGAGAATTTGTCAGTTTTTAGTTCCATTAATTTATCTAGTACTTTTTCCTCTGCTTGTTTTAAATTCTTCCCTTTTGCTTTTTCCTCTTGATTTTCTAAAATTAATGGAATGCTTTCAGTGTTAAATAAATGTTTGTTCAAAGCCTCTGCCATCTTTTCCTAACACACTGCATCACACTGGACCCAGTTGGCACCTCCTGTACAAACACCCATGCTGGTATCCGGGTCGCACTTTTTTTTTGCATTTGTGTGGCTCCTAATATCCTCCAGAGATTGCAGTCATGGTCCGTCCTTTAAGTGGTGTGGCACATGGGCAGTGACTTGTCTTCAGACAGTGAAAATTAAAATCTCTGCCCACAAGCTGCCCAGTTGACCACCTGACAACTCATACTGTCAAATGCCTTTTCCACCGTTTCTAAATCTAATATCAGTGACATTTAGGAACAGTTGAAAAGTAGTCCAAAAAAATTAAATGACAAATAATAAATTCTCTTAAAATCAGCAATATACAAACTATCTGAAAATATTAATAATAGAGCAAAAACAAACCATTTACCTTCACCTATTTTTTTTTTAGTGACGGTCACTGACCCCATTTAAATGCCAGATGACATGCAGCAGCTATAGTTGGTAGAAAGCTGAGGAGCCAGAGGTGAAGTGCATCTGACCCCTCTGCTCGGTGCGTGATAGAACACCTCTAGACCCAATGTTGAGTCCAAGGGCAAAGTGAGGTACCACAAACACCCACGTTTGACCTCCAACACTTTTCATATTTCTGCCCAGTGCCCAGACACAGCAATCTAGAAAGTACTATATTTCTTGCTGGTTTCTCTGATATCTGTTTTGTCCCTCTCTATTATTTGTTTTAGTTATCTTTTGATGGTTTCTGGAATTTTTCCAAGCTTCTGGTTATAACTGTTCTTGTGCAACACCATATGCCTTTCTCTTTGATTTCACTGTTAACTACTTTTGTTAGCCATTATGGAACATCCTTTTCCTTAAGACTATTCCTCAACTGGATACACCTTTCTGGGAATTATTTCCCAAAATGTCTCCCACTACTTAGTCATTATCTTACCTTTTCATCTTTTTTCCCAATCATCCAACTCTACCTTAGTAATTGACATTTTAAGAGACTAGTTTTAGATCCAAGTTTCTCCCAGTCAAACTGAATGTTTAATTCTATTGTGTTATGATCAATCTTCCCCCAGAAGACCACCTATTAAACCCTTCTCATGACATGTGACAAGATACAAAACAACCTCGCTCTGCATAAAACACCTTCCCCTCAAATCCCCTTTAAATCTTCCTCTCAACTTCAACCTGTGCCCTCTTTTTTTTGATAGCGTTACCATGAAAAAAAGATTCTGACTAACTAACCTATCTACGCTTCTTACAATTTCATGTACCTCTATGAGGTCACCTCTAAACCTCCTTCGCTCCTGGGAAAACAAGTGCAGCCTATGCAATCTCTCCCCATAACTAAAGTTCTACAATCCAGGCTACCTCTTGGTGAATCTCCTCTGCATCTGCAGCACAACCACATCCTTCCTCTAATGTGGCAATCAGAAATGCACACAATACTCCAAATGCAGTCTAGCCAATGTTTTGTAGATTTGCAACATAATATCCCCATTTTTATTATTCTATGCTACAACCTACAAAGACGAACATGCCATACACCTTCGTCACCATTCTATCTAATACTTGATCCCTTAGGTCCCCATGTTCTTCAACATTCGTTAGCGCCCTACCATTTACTACATGTTCTACCCCAACTTGACTTCCCAAAACGCATCATTCCTTTTTATATTCCTTAACATTACACTCCTGGAATAAAAATATGAAGTCATCTACTAACAATTAAATGTGTAATAACAGACAAGAATTTCCTCAAGCAAAGTGATCAAAGAAATAAAACCACTTTTAAAAAGAATCAGAGAAAGATGCATTTACATTTCAGTAGTTCGGAGAATTGTAAAAATTTAGGCCATCTGTCTCCCCTAACAGCTGAGGACCTGTCTAGTGAATGACAAATAAATCACAATTTCTTTTGGAGATGAAGTTATGGTTAATAATGTAATTTGTACCATTAAAAAGCTTACTTTTGATGAAATGGGTTTAATATTTTGCACTACTACAAAAAGAATCAATATTCACATCACAATTGCTGACACCACCCTCAAAGTACCTATTGTTTGTTCATGTACAAAAGAAATCAAGATTATCTTTGCTGCAGCTAGAGAATGGATTGGCAACTTTTAACATGCAATCTTATGGATTAAACAGGAAAAATGTTGGGCCTGCAACAAGAGATCATGAATATAGTGCAGCACAAAAAAAAGCTTACAAATCTTAGACAGCCGAAACAATGAGTGGCTAAGGAATGTGTTCATCGGCAATCAACTAGGTTGGGCATATTTTTAAAAAAAGCCTATCATCTAGACTTTTGGTGCAATGCAAACTATCGCAAAAAGTCGTCCTTGTAGAGAGTCAAATTCTCTCAATCTCTATTCACAACACCAGAGCAGATATTTACCTTGCATTATTGTAAAGTTTTCATAAGCTTTACTTTCCACCCAGACCATAAAACCTTAATCAAATCACTGACCTCTAGTGGTGTTCTCTAGTTTGTCTACCCTCCATATCTACCTGAACATTTAACCACAAATTTATCTTTGTAAGTTCAATTCCAAGCAATTTTTTCTGATGTTCTGTTCATTAACATCCTCTGGCATGGCCTGTGTTATTGAGCAGTCCTGAACCATTTAAAGGCAAGTAGTTCAGCAAAGTTAGTTCTCACTTCCAGATTTGGTTTTGCTGTTCCAGTGCACAAGATCCAAGTCGCCAGTTTACACAAACTTCAAATTGCCCTAGGCTCTATTGACAGCAAATTATCCTCCACTTAATTCTAAGTAGTTAACATTGAATCCTTAAAATGCATTACAAATCCCCTCATATGTTGTATTGTGCTTTTTTATTCTCATAAAGGAGTGTGGGTAGTTGCAGCTGATGAAAGTGATGCACACATGTCCATCACACTCTGGGTTTCAATATTATTTTACTCTTTCTTCTTTCCTGATGTCCGCAAACACATTAGGATACCATTTCACAAGCACTCTCTGGCAGTTTGCTCAAATGACTTACCTGGTGAGCCTCAACTCAGGAAATAATATGCTCAAATGACTTACCTGGTGAGCCTCAACTCAGGAAATAATAGGACATTACAGATATGAAATAAAATCACAGAATGATATAAGTAGAAGTTATTTTACTTAAAGTGCTTGCATTGGCTCTTTGAAAGGTCTATGTCCTTCGTCTTTCCACGTTTCCCTTCAGTACTTTTATATTTCCAATTGAAAGGTATTACCAGATTTGTTTCCACCAACTTTTCAGACAGTGTAGTTCCAATCACAACAATGCATTTTTGTATTCTTAGGTTCCATTAACAAAGCTACGAATTCCACAAGTGTTGTAACAATCTTTTAAATTCACCTTACTGGCTCCAAAAGCTGGTGTACATACACCATCGGGTCTCTGTTCTTGTACCCTCTTCAAAATTATATCATTTAGATCATCTCACCACACTTCATCCTTCCTACAAACCCAACATTTCTCATTAAATCATAGAATTGTTCAGTGTGGAAACAGGCCATTCATCCCAACTCTTTCACACCAACCAGTGGGCAACTTTCTGAAGTAATCCCATCACCCAGCACTTGATCCACAGTCCTCTCTGCCTTAGCGATTCAAATATTTATCTAGACACTAAAATTCTGTCAGACACCTGGCTTCAGCCACTCTCTCAGACAGTGCATTCTCGGTGCCACTCACTGGGTGAAGGTCCCCCTAATATCCCCTTTATGTCTCTTCCACCTTCCCCTAATCCTATGTCCCCCAGTTTTATCCATCTCTCAAATGGGGAAAAGTTTCCTGCAGTTTACCCTATCAATACCCCTCATAATTTTTTATACCTCAATAATGTCCTCTCTTAACATTCTCTGCTCCAGGAAGAATAGACCTAGATTCTACAATCTCTCCTCATTACTGAGCTGCTCCATCCCAGGCAACATCTGGGTGAATCTCTTCTGCATCCACTCTAGCCCTACCCTATAACTTGGTGATCAGAACTGCACACAGTACAGGCAACCACTGTGTTGCAGGGGGTGGAGGGGTTGCATTCCTAGAGAACAGTCCATATTGTGATTTTCCGTAACGCGAAACCACAACATTTGCACGTGCATCAAGAAATGCAAATTGAAAAAGTTGTTTATTTACTTTTTTCCCCCCACATAAATTCTGAGACAATTTTATTCTGTACCTCAAATTTTTGGATAGTAATCTGTGAATTTTATAAGGGTGAATTTTCATTACCTGAACAGCCGTAACACGAGGTTGCCTGTACTCCAGTTGAGGTCTGAGCATGAAAGGTGGAACATAACCTCTCAACTTCCGCACTGAATGCCCCAACCAATGTAGGTCAGTATCCCATATTCCTTCCTAACCACGTTATCTACCTTCACTGCCACTTTCAAGGATCTATGGACATACACCAAGGTCTTTGTTTCTCAATATTCCCTAAGACCTAAACATTCATGGTGCATGTCCTAGTCTCATTAGTGCTTCCCAAATGCATCACTTCACATTTGTCTGGATTAAAGTCCATTTGCCATTTCTCAGCTCATTTTACCAACTCTCTGCAGCCTAAGACTACCTGCCACACCATCAACAACTCCGCCAATCTTCATGTCATCCACAAAATTATTGATCTTGCCTCCCACATTCACATTTAAATCATTCACATATTTTACAAACAAGTGTCCCAGCATCGATCCTTGTGGGACACCTCCAGTCACAGGCGTCTAATCACAAAATGACCCTCTGCCTCCTATTGCCATCACCCTCTGTCTTCTATTGCCAAGCCAATTTTGGATTGAGTTTGGCAACTTGCACTGGATCTCATGGGCCCTAACTTTTGAACCTGTCTTCCAGATGACACGTTGTCTAAGGCTTTACTTAGGTCCATGTAAATCACATTTCCTGCTCTGCCCTCATTAATATACTTTGTTACCTCTACAAAGAATTCGATCAAATTGGTCAGATAGCATCTGCACTTGACAAAGCCATGTTGGCTGTCTCTAATTAGTCCCTGCCTTTCCAAGTCATCATTAATCCTGTCCTCCTACATACTGCGTCAAAATATTCTCCAGAACACATCTGAAAAATTCCACCCCCTCTGAGCCATTAACCCTAAGGTAACCCCAATTAATATCTGCCAAACTGAAATTCCAGAATACAATTTTTTAATTGCCTCTCTCTAATATCTAACTACATATCTGTTCCTCTATCGCCTGTTGACTGTTGGGCAGTCTGTAATACACCACCAGGAAATGACAACATCTTTTTGTTTCTAATCTCTATCCATGTGACCTTGTTTGAGAAGCCTTCTAGGATATCCTTCCTCAATACAAAATATCTCTGACTAACAGTGCAATACCTCCTCCACTTTTATTCCCCTCCCGTCTCACCCGAAAATTCTAAACCGTGATATTGAGTTGCCAGTCCTGTTCATCCTTCAACTATGTCTCAATGATGGGAACAATATTGTTAATTAAAGCTTTAAGTTCATCTACTAGTTTTACTCCTTGCATTGGTGTTCACCTACTCGCTTTTTCTGCAAAATGGACTTGCTATTTATCCTCTAGGTGATTGTTCCTCTCCATCTGAATAACTACTCTGAGCCGCTTTCCCTGTCAACTCAGGGAAACCTCTCTGCAGCACTAGCAAACCTCCCAGCAAAAATGTTGGTCCCGCTCTGGTTAAGGTGCAACCTGTTCCACTTGTACAGATCCCACCTTCCCCAGAAGATCCAGTGATCCAAGAACTTAAAGCCTACCCTCCTGCAACATCCCTTCAGCCACACATTCAGCTGACCTATTCTTTTATTTCTATAGTCACTAGCCTATCTGAGCCCCTTACAACAGAATCCCCTACCACTATCGCTTTCCCAGTCTTGCTCCCCCAACCACCACCCCCCCCCCCCCCCACTTCTGTACAGTAATGCCACCATAGTTCCATAAACTAGGCTGTTGCTGCAGTTCTCCCCAGGAGCCCATTCCGGCCTCCACTCCCCACCCCCAAACAGTATCCAACACGGTATACCTGTTAAATTTAACGTGCTGTGCATCTACTTTCATCAGCCTCTCTATGTCCCCCTGAATTATATTCCAGTGCTCATCAATATTTACTACATCTTCCAGTTTCATGTCATCTACAGACTTTGAAATTATTTCAATTCTGGGTCACTGTTACACGTCAAAACAAAATCAATGGCTTTGATAACTTGGGGAACACCACAGTAAATATCCCATCAATCTGAAAACAACCATTCAGCAGTGCACTGTTTTCTGTTCCTCAGCCAGTTTCCTATATGCACTGTCACTGGTTCTTTAATCCTGTGGTTTCTAATGCTGTTTACTAGCATGATCAATTGTAGCTGATAGCAATCAAGAACAGAATCCATGGTCTATTTTTCACTCCAAAATCCACAGGCATGGAAACCAATTAAAGCAATCCTAATACCAATACCTTCTAAATCCACAATTTGTAATAATTAGAACAATGGGCGTAGGCATGAAAGACTACTGCCACCTCCAGGCACCCATTCAAGTTGTACACCAATCCTACAGATAGATCATTGCCTTTCCTCTGCCAGCTCGTATACCTCACAGCAATTGTTCAAGACAACCAGGAATAGAATTAAATGATGGTCTTGCCAATAAAAGCCACAGTCCAACAATGAATTACAAATCGTACATCTGGATTATAAAACATTTTACCAAAATTTTCTAAATCAATTAACATTAATAGGCATTGATTTTAATGCCGTTCAACATTTTGAACTCCCTTTTTCTCCAATGGCTCAGTCCAGAAGTCAAAATGTGAAGTGCCATTTTCGATTTTATAATTGTTTGTCACAGGCTTAAAATTCTTTGAGTATTAACCTAATTCAATTGCATTAATGACATTAGCTAACTCCAGCTAGCTTGATACGTCTAATCTTGAAAAAATAGTGTTAATTTGTAGCATTTCCAGTTGTTAGTAAAATTAAAAATACATTCAGAAAATAAACACATATCAGAGTAATATTCATGGCAAGTTACAGTCATAATATTAGGAAACACTTGGAAAGGACATGAATTCACAGTCATGCAGTTTGAGACTTGCTGTATCCAACTGTTTTATATATTAAGATGTATGCTTCATTGTAGTAATTCATTTTAAATGAAGATTGATGGGAAAGCTACGGCATTCACACCTCAGAGCATCCATTGAGATCTAGTCATTACCTTATATTTTTGCCTGAGTTCTTCAGTATCCTGTTTCTCCACTTCCATAACACGGCGTCGTTCTGTTGCATCATCTGCATAATCAAGCTGAAATAAAGAAAAATGTTATCGCTAAAGGAATATACTTGAATAAAGTGGGTCACCAATATAAATATAGCAAAATAAATATCAACACTTGCTTTAACCCATTCCAAATATGGAAGACATTCCTTTGTGTCAAGTTCTCTTAATCATTTGTGGGATCTGGTTATCACTGACAAAGTTAGCATTGTGCATCCATTCTAATCTGATGTAGATAGCCAATAATGCTGTTAGGTAGCAAGTTCCAGTGACAATAATGAAATGGTGATGCATTTCCAAGTCAAAGCAGTGTACAACTTGAAAAGCTTGAGGATGGAGATTCCAAATGCCTACCAGTCTTAACCTTCTAGGTCAAGAGTCTGGGAGACATGTCCAAAGAATCCTTAGTAACTGCTAGTGTTTTCTGCTCTCAATGGCATAACCACCAAATAATTAGCAAACTATTCCTTATTCCAGTTTTCAGTTTTTGCAGGCATTTCCCATGGAGGGAAAAATGAGAACTCAATACCCAATTCTCAGAGCAAGATGGGTGGAGCAATCAAGGCAAGCAATAGTGAAAACCAGCTTTGGTTTTCACTATCACATGTTCCTTCAGAAACATTTCAGATAAATCTTGTTAAAAAAGTATTGAAATGGATAAAGACAAATTCAAAAAATGGTCTATTCCGGGACTTGAGGTTGGTATTGGTTTGGCAATCAACTGCCTAAACAAGTGAAAACAAGTCACTAGTTTCACAAGTTCCATCTCATCTCCATCTCATATATGCTAAAAATTAGATGTACAGATTATACCACAGATCTAATAACATAGATAATAGCAAACTGACTGCACAAAGCTGGGTTGCATGCAAATATTGCAAATTTTATCAGCTAAACTTCTATGTGATGCAGCAGTATAAGGATCCTAAGCTAATTCAATTATTAACATTGCTACAGTTGCATATAATAGGAATGGATGCCAAAATACAAGTCTTATTTCAGAAAGAAACATCAAAATAATTTTACAGAGGCACAGAAAATTGAAGGGAAACTCGTAAAATTTAGGAGATGCACTGCAAAGAAAAAATTTGGATTAAAAACATAAGTTTACAAGATCTTCAAGGTGCAGGAAAAAGGGCATCTATCAGGACGAAGGGAGCAAGGCATGGAATTTCAGAAAACAGGGGTAGAGTGACTAAAACAGCACTTCTATCTTTCCCCATTTTGTTTAAAACACTTCACTCAGCTTTTATTATTAGTAAAATTGGACTGTGTATTCTTAGCCATTCTAAAGGCTAAGAATGCAAATTTTTACCATTCTTAGCCAAATGATTAAACGTGTTGTTTAAGTGTCCTTTAAATTAGGAACAAACCCATATCCATTTTCTGACTTGTATTTTTCTTTAAAAATAATGACTTGGCTTTCTAAGTTGACATAAATTGCAATAAATCAAGTTAAATTTTAGTTTTATCATGGGTTCAAATGTGTAAGATGTCTTTATTAGTCACACGTACATCGAAACACAGTGAAATGCATCTTTCGCGTAGTGTTCTGGGGGCAGCCCGCTAGTGTCGCCACGCTTCCAGCACCAACATAGCATGTCCACAACTTCCTAACCTGTCTTTGGAACGTGGGAGGAAACCGGAGCACCCGAAGGAAACCCACGCAGACACACGGGGAGAACATACAAACTCCTTACAGACAGTGGCCAGAATTGAACCTGGGTTGCTGGCGCTGTAATAGTGTTACTCTTACTGCTACACTACCGTGCCTGCCCTACGCTACCATGTAACCAGCCCCATTGCCTCTCTGACTGCAAGGGCAAGGATACCTATTTGCCTGATCTCTTGCTTTATTCTGAAGTGTTCAATTTCTAGTCAAACCACTAGATGGAGTGGCATGCTATGATGATCTTAAAAAATCCTAATGACTAATTTGTGCCAACCAATGGATTGATATAAAACTGCTGCAACAGCAAATGTAATATTGAGGTAAAGTGATGTATTCTGCTGTATCAATTACATTTAATCCCTTGTATAACAAGTCTAACAACATATTAGTATTTTTCATTTCTCAGGAAATCAAATACTTCTAATTTCAGTACAGTCATTTCAAATTTTGGATAATAAGCAGAAATTATGACAAAACTAATCAGATTTTTGAAAGCCTGAACACAGCATTATTAATGTAATAAGCCAATAAATCATTCTGAAAACACAAGTATAAATTTTACAAAAGCAAACTCAATACTGTCAATTGCAAAAGTAACTTAGTATGATTGAAACTTAATGTTTCAAAATTTGTCTTTTTTTTTAAACTTATTTTTCAGAATCTGGGTGTCAGTGATCAGCTCAATATTTACTGCTTTTCCCTAGTTGTCCTTGAGAGGTGGATAAGCAACCTTCTTCAACCTCTGCTGTCCTTTTGATGAATGCATTCCCACACAGCTCTTGGGCAGGGATTTCAAGGATTTAGACTTGGCAACAATGAAGGACCTATACATTTCCAAATAGGATGGTGTGAGATGGAGGGGAATTTGGAGATGGGTGGTATGCCATGTACCTGCTGTCTTGTCCATGATCTTGGAAGTTCTGGGTTTGAGAGGTGCTGCCAGAGCAGCCTAGATGAATAACTGAACTACATTTGGTAGATAGTACACAATGCAAACACTGTGCACCAATGGTGGTGGGAATGAATGTTTAGGATGGTTGATGGGATGCCATTCAAGCTGCTTTATCTTGGATGGTGTCAAGCTTTTTTATAATTGCTAGAGCAGCATTCATCCAGATAAATTAAAATTATTCCGTTACGATTCAGACTTGTGCCGTGTACATGGCGGAAAGGTTCTGGGTGTCAGAAGGCGAGTAGAATAGTCAACCTGACTCTGTATTTGTTGTTTATGTAGCTGGTCTAGTTGAATTCATGCTCTGTGGTGGAGGACTTCTGAATATGATCCTTGCCTAGCTCTAAAGCACAAATGTTCCTTGTCACTTTTCAGTCCATATCTGAACATTGTCTAAGAATTGCCTCATAAATGATGAGACAAAGGCTAAAACTCTGCTTAGAAGGCAACCGAACAACTCTAAAACCAATCTGAACATTTGCTTAAACCTATTTTTGACCTAATCCCACTGGCCTAATTTGTGTACCCATCTCCTTTGTGATTTGTTAATCCTAACAAAAATCAATAAGGAACTGTAAATGTCAACATAGATGGCCTTACTGCTTTGATATTTTAGAATACATTTTTAAATGACAAAGTGAAGACTAATACTATTCTTGGTAAACAGCTTAATAGCTTATATCTGAATGGATATATTGCAAAGAAAATGTAATTGAGAACATAAAAATCTTCTTGTAATTTCAGCTAGTATCAACCCAAAGCTTCAGCATGATCTGGTGGTCAGGGGTACTTTGAAATATTATTGCCACCATCAGTGATTGAGGCAATAAAGCTCGAAACTTGAATCTTAGAGCTAACTAATGAAAGCTTGCATTTCATCTAGCATAAAGTCCCTTTAGTTGCATAGTCTGGATTATATGTAGCAAACAACTCAGATCCAAATCATAAATTTTTCAAAGGTTAATTATTTTCTTCTCGTACTCCTCCCTTTTGATCAAATGGCACATTTCCTCACTGCTTGATTAATAAGTATACACATTCGAGAGTTGAAGAAACTTCACATTAAGGTGGTCAGCAAAAATAAAACTGCAGGTGAAGGGCATCTGATAAAAACTGTAAATGTTAGAAACTCCAAGAACAATGTGCCTTTGTGATTTTCCATTGAAAGGAACATCGCAAAGGAGCCAGACTGAAATTTTAGTTTATACATTCTGTCCACAGATGCAAAATGACATGTTGAATGACTCCAGCAATCAGTTTTGTTTTTTTATTAAGACCAGCATTTTTTTTAGTGAAGGCTTGAAGGGCCTATTCCTTTCCTACTTCCTCAGGAGCTTTACAATTTATACCAACTTTGGAGACAATTTGTTGTAGGGTATACCAACAAACAGTTTAGAGTTAAATTTACTGTCACAATCAATTATGAAGTTTCAAAAAAACATTTATAGAAAGTTTGCTCTTATTCCAACTGCTGCAGTCTTACCTCCATTTCCATCCGACCCATACCCATGACATCATACTTGACGATAATAGGAATAGGATCTGTCCTTCCTAAAATAGGAAAACAATACAGTTGTAGCAAGTGTAGCCACATTCAGCTATAATTACGTGCTCAGAGGGACTGGTGGGTAAAGATCTTGCCTTGGAGTGCAGAGGCCAGAAAGCTACAGTGAACCAAACAGAAGCCATTCTCACAGCTTAGTTTTAACAACATTCATTGTACGTTTTCTAAAACAATGAAGATTAGATAATACACAGGTGAAAGTCTGCACACTAATCATCAATTACTTAAACAATAAGAATTTATTGCTCATATTATTTAGCATGCTTAGAATCAAAGCTGCAAATGTACTGTTGTGCAATTCTTATAAAATGTTAATGGAGGTATTTATACAGCCTGACTTCTTACAAACAAAAGGGCGAAAAAATTGAATTTATTTTTAAATTCTACAGATTTAGCTGACGTGTTGGCCAAGAATTTATTTAAATTATTTTATTCAACTAGAGAGATATTTGTTTCTAATTGACACCATTTCAAAACTTTCTTTTTATTTTGGAGATGGCAGTGGGGGTGAGGAGGCGGAAAGGAAAATGAAAAGATTAACAAATCTTTAAAAGTGAAATTGAATAAATGTATTACAAGGGTTGTTTTAAACAGAGATTGGGAAAAGGAGGCAACAATTCATCCATGACCATTTCCAATAAACTGAAAAGTATGTTTGCATATACAAAGACAAAAATGTTTACTAAGCCTCATTAAGTAGCTTGAAAACACATTTTGGTTGCGAGAACATAAATAAACGCTGTATTTAGCTTTCACCAATTCAACAAACAGCAGCTGCACTTTACTACTTTTTAATTTGGGTTTAAGAAGTAATTTACTCTTCCTGCATTAAGGTTTTAATAAACAAATATGCATTTAAGTGCAGTGCTTCCAACCTCAATCTTAACTACACAAAAATTAAAATTCAGATAACACATTTATAATTGTATATATAATTTATCAACTTTGCAATGCAGGCATTTACCCATTACTTTTGAGGTTTAGACCAAACATGCTGATGCAGGAGTCTAAGCTGTGAAAAGGACTTATGCAAAGAAAATTAAACTTTCAACTGTACTAATTGAACTATGTTTAAGAATCAGAAATTTTTAATCCACTCAACCAGCCAAACAAAGCAAATGGGACAGCCTAGCACTTTACTACCACATATCTAAATCAGAAGGACACAATCAGCAGCTGCCTGCTGAGTGTGATGGAACAAACTACTTACCTTTGATGTTCTATGAATTTGGTGAAACACAAATTAGTTTCTACACAGCAAAATGGTGAATTTTAATTAAAACTAGGATTTCCCAAAATAACCACCCACACTGATTTTTTTGGGAGCAAGCCAATTCACAAAATAGCATACTGATTAGCCACTGGGCTCAGACTTAATCTGTACAAGACAAATACTAAAAAGGGTGTTATAGAAGTCATTGACTTGTATAACTTATTTGGGTGCATTGCGAAGGTACTCAGATTAAGTTGCTGTACAGATTAAGAAAATTTAACAATTATTAGTAATACTAGTGTTTTTTTAATTTAAATGTTTATTTGCAGTAGCTTGTGCAAGTGCCCAGCAAATGGGTAAAATCAACTTTTGGACAATACTACACATTGATATTGAGTAGATTTGATTTTTTAAGTAGCACATATAACAAAGTCGCTTCGCACCATTTAATCCCTAATGGACAACAATTAACACTCAGGACAGATGCATTCAAATAATTTTACTAAGAAAAAAAGGTAATGAATATCAAGCAGCAGAATGAACGCTAAACAGAGAAGGAAAATAAGCCTTTCATATTGGTGCACTGATGACAAAGAGGGAAAGTAATTCAGTCTGAAATAAAATTACCACTGCTAAGTTTACCATCACCACAACATCTCCACGATCAAAATGCTGTAAAAAAGAAATACCACTTGTTAGGTGGGAACAGTGAAGAAAAAGGTGTTTAGCAAATGAGGACAGTATAAGATACTACTGAGAACAGGGACAGCTTCTGCTTTGCAGAGAGCAGGATTATGGTACATTTTGAGCAGTTATTTTTCTGCCACATGGTTCATTTTTTGGCAATATTTAGGGAAGTAATGGGGCTTCTTTTCATCTAGGTACACTTTCATTCCATGTTGGCTTTTTGAATGATTCTAGGCACAAAATATAATCTTAAACCTGCACTCTATAAATCTACAGACAGAAATGTGTCACTATACTCTTCTTCAACAACTAGTTCAGAAAAGTTCCAAATATTTTGATGGAACAATATCAAATACAATTGCGATCACTGAAACATGACTCTCGGACCTTAGAATCCTGGTGGTCTGACCAGGTCTGAGTGCTGCACATCTGAACTTTAGATTGTTTCTCACTTAAGAAACTCATGGATTTTGTTTTTGATATTACCCCAGTAACACTCTTTCTTGAAGAAAATTTGTACCAATGATCTAACAACTTGTATTTACATAACAATATTACTATTACAAAATGTTTCAAAATGCTTCTTGGGAATGCTTTCAAACAAAATTTGACATTGTGCCACATAAGGAGATTAAAGCTGATGGAAGAGGTTAAGTTTTATGCTGCATATTGGAGGAAAGGGTAGAAAGTTTAGGGATAGAATTCTAGAGTTTGGGGTCTTCAGAAGCAAAGACACAACTGGCAATGGTGCAATGATTAAAACAGGATGTGTATAAGACTCTGGGATTGGAGGAGGTTATGGAGATGAGATCAGCACAGCCACAGAACAACTTGAAAATGAGGATGAGAATTTTAAAATTTAAGTGCTGGTCATCTGGAGCCAATTTAGGTCATGATAGCAGAAAGAGACTTGGTGCAAGTTAGAGTATGAGCAGCAGAGTTCTGAATGAGCTTTATTTTGTACAAAATGGGAGGTTAGCTTGAAGCTCATTACCTGACTATTTCAATGTGCTTCAAGCGAAAAGTTGAAGGTTTCAGTGGCCACTGAGGAGTCAGATGAGGCCAAGCAGGCAATTTTAATGATAATATGGCTATGTGACGGACAATTCATCTAAGGATTCAATGTCATAGTAAAAGCTGCTACTAATTTTGTACAGCAAATGTTCAGAGAATCATTCCAAGGTTGCATCTTTGTTTTCTAATTAAAATTAAATAAGAATGAGTTTAATACACTGGCCTTTAGGGTACAAATATCCCAGCAATTTGTGGCGAGGAAGATAAATCTTGTAATTTACAAATCACAAGTTGCAGAAAAAAATGCACCGCTCCTCTGTTAAACTTGCAGAAACAGAGCAAACAACCAACCTTTCCTATCAAAAATTAACAAAATAAAACTTGGAAAATTAGGGATGGTACATAATCCTTTAAGGATTTCTTTTCTATAAATCTACCCCATTTCTTTCTGGATTTATTTCAATACTTGGCAGTACAGTGGCACAGCTACAACTGCCAGCTCACAATCTTCAACTCCAGTGCTGCCCGTGTGGAGTTTGTACATTGCTGTGACATCCTGGGTTTTCCCCAGTACTCTGGCTTTCTCCCCACATCCTGGGTTGGTAGTTAATTGAGCAATGTAAATTTCCCCCAGTGTATAGGCAAGTGGTAGAATCTGGGGGTAGTTGTTAGGAATGTTGGAATAAAATGGAATTAGTGTAAATGGATCTTGATGGTTAGCACGGACACAGTGGGCCAAAGGGCTTATTCCTGTGATGTTGTACTTTATGACTACGATAATTACTGCTGCAAGTTGCTGGACTATAGCTAGTGCTGTCATTTACCAAGTTCCCAGACTTCCCCTTGATTTTGCAGTTCCATCAATCTGTACAACTTTATTTCTGAGTTGAGGGGTGACTAAAATAAGCTACAAACATTTGAATATCCAGCCAATTCTACACCTATAACCTGCATTTTGCAATAATGATGGCTGAACTATCCTTTTCACTATTATTCCACAAAACTGATATCAACTTCAGGATTTACCTGTGTGCAGTCTAATGTTTATATCCTAATATTGCTCCAGTGATTTAGCATTCCTCTATAGGCCATTTTGTTGACAGCCTTAAACCAAGTAGTCTCTAGAACTTAAAATAGTTAGAATTTAAGATATTTCAACTTCTGGTGACACACTGGATAGAGCTAGTAAAGCTGCTGCTTTGTAACTCTAGCAGCCCAGGTTCAATTCTGACCTCCAGGGCAATTTGTGCAGAGTTTACACATTTATTGCTACATTTACTGCTACTGGGTACTAGTAACCCTACTGAATTGTCTAACAGTAACTCTGTAGTTCTCCCCAAGTAACATTGGTTTCCTCCCACATCCCTAAGATGTGCAACTTGGTAGATTAATTGGCCACTATAAATTGCACCTGGGGAGAATCTGTGCAGTGGAAGGGAGTTAATAGGTTACAGGGAAAAATAGTGTTGAATGGGATTGCTCTGAGTCAACGTGAATTCACTGGGCTGAAATGACCTCCATGTTGATGAGAAATGTAGTAAAATAGCAAGCAAAGCTTAAATTTTGTATCATGAGGCTCCAGGGAGATTTTAATAGCTTCCTGAACTATAGTTATTGCTCAGCATCTTCCTAGCACGAAGATATACAATTATCCTATCAGGTGGTTTATATTTGATGTAGATCCTAATACTTAGTTAGAACTCAACATGTTATGTTTAAAAATAATTATAAATTATTTTTTTGTTTGCAGTGCAATAATTCTTTAATACAACTAATATTAGTGCTACTGGACACTAGTAACCCTACTGAATTGTCTGACAGTGGCAGGCATCAATACAGTTCACACTAAACCAACTGGTAGATCAGTGAAATCCTTTCTTCAAGGTTAATACTAGCGTCACTGCTGCTGCTGATTCCAAATTCTGAGTCATTGTTTTACAGAAATGGCACAGCTAAATCCATGTATTGCACTGTATACACCTCTCCTGTTAAGCTGAAATTACATCAATGAAAATACAAAATTTTGCAATTCTTCAATTTTGCTATTCTTCACTTTAAGTTGTTAGCATTTTTGTCGTTTGTGGTACGGAGGAGGGGAGCAGCAAAATTAAAAAAGGAAGTTTCTTAGTGACAACTTTATTGGTTCAATCGCTATAATGCATAAAATACGGACAAAAAATAAAAGCGCAAATCTGGCTAAACAAAGCAAATAAGGCATTAAGTGAAAAATTGTCATTACATCAATGTTGGTTACAGAACCAACCATAAGCCAATGTTTATGATTACAGTTTCAATGTTCATGATGTTAATATATTAATTGTGCTCCAGAGCTACAGAGAACTGTGGGAACACCGTGTTTAATGCCTTTTTTTTAAGAATACTCAAAATATTATTTACATTAAATATTATTGATGTTAGCATACACCCAAGCCAAATACAACTGCACACATTAATTTATCAGATGAAGGATCTCAACCCGAAATGTCGGTTGTCCATTTCCCTCCACAGATGCTGCCTGACCCGAGTTCCTCCAGCAGCTCGTTTTTTGCAATTTATCAGATTAACTGCATACTGAAATGGTTTTGCATTGTTCAAACCATTACTTAAAGAAAGCAAACTTATCAGTGATTTACTACTCCTTCTGCATAATGAGAGGATTGAACTCAAGCAAATTACACAAACATCAAATGACAAAGATTACAGCCCAAACCTCTAGAAGCATTGGAATAACATAATTGTTGGCTCCTTGGAAGAGTTGGCAGCACCTCCATGAACGTAGGTGGCAGAATCACACTGGTATTATCCTTACAGAAGCTTGGATTTCAATTAATTGTTTGCATTATCTTAGTCTGAGTAGCCTCATTAAGATGGTTGATATTTTACAATGCAGATGCATGAACAGCAAATTAGTATGTCAGACTTGCATCATACATTTTAACAGCCAAATCATATAGGTTGTACAAATGCATTTAAAATTTTAGTTTGCTAGCATTACAATAAAGACCCAGAAATTTATGAAACAGCACAAGCAATTACAAAAATGTAGTCCTAAGTAAGGATCCTAAATGCAGTTAAAGAATTAAATATTCACAAGATAGAAAAATAAGCAACATCAACACATTTCTGACAGGAAGGAAAGGCAATAGTCATTTAGTATCGAGAGGCATTAATTATAAAAAAGTAAATGATTATTCATTGCAAATGCACATCATTAAATTACTATTTGCATTTTTGCTAGCAGACATTCAGGAATAAAACGTGTTAAAAATAATTTTGAATGGATGGTCGATGGAATCATGTGATAGAACCAAGCACATAACTATACTATGACATTTTAAATAATTTTGTATTTCTGAAATAATCACTTGGACGGACAGAAAATGAAAGTCTAATTTTGATGGGGATAGTTAAGATCATAATTTTGATGGGGATAGTTAAGATGGGCAAAACATTTGATTTGTAGTTCAATGCTTCTTTCTTTGCGCCCCCCTCCCCCCCACAGTCCAAACCAAAAATATCTGAATAATTATCATGCTGCATTTATGCAAGTTGCTTATGTTATTTATTGCAATTCAAGAAAACTTCAAATCTTTCACTTTACTAAGTGCTTTTTAAAAAAACATTTAAATTTTTCACCCTTTATTAATTGCACAGAAAAGTATTTTTAACACTGTGGAATGATTATCCACTCACAACTCGAGTTAATTATCATTTTGTGTGTGCAAAAAGCAGGAATTCTTAATGTCTGGCAATAAATTATAAAGGAGTCAATGCATATGAGGAAAAATGTCTGATTCAGGTAATGGTAATTAATGTTATTAGTGAAGGTTACTATACATAACTTCAGTTAAACATGTCTAGCGGTTTGCCTGGAGTTGATGCTGCACACATGCTACTTCTGAACTTTTACTGTTAGTGTAAGAATTACTGTCACATTTGCTCAGCAACCCTGCCACATTAACCTGAAATTTTGTACGAGTCTTCAGTTTTAAATTGCAAATTCAATTTTGTGCATCAAATCACATGGTAGATAGCACTCAAGACAGTGAAGTTATCATTCCCATCAAAGACAAAATATGCAACGTTTTATTCTTGTATTGTAAATTCCATTTAATGAAAAGCAAATCAGACAATGTGAAAACACATTGTGTACCTGTTAACTTTCTGCAGGAATTGCCAAACTACTCTCACAAAAGTTGCACTTAACCACTTTAGAAAGGCATTTTATTACATCTTGCATTGTCTTGCTTCACACAAATCAAAAGTGCCTTTAGATTTCATGGTCAGTGTGTCAGTACGGCTACATTCTCCAATAACAATCAAACTTGAAGTGCTGCAAGGCTACTGATTTTTCCTTTCAAACAGAACTACCACCATTCTCTCTGTAAGAGTCAGATTAAAAGCAGCACAGGGACTCAAACGTACAACGAGCCCAGTTGATATTTTAGGTAGAGAATTCTGTGATACTTTTCAGCAAAGTTTTTTTTTAAAATACTGCGTTAGGCTAGGAAGCAGCCAATGCATTACCAACATAAATATTTTGTTTAAGAAATTGGAACACATGCATTGAAATTTCACTGACCATCAAAAGCATATTAAGTATATACTTTTTGTGTATGCATTTTCTCATTAAAGTATTATAATGCTGCCCACAAAAATGATATACATTTTAGAAATATATCTAGTTCAGCAGGTGGGTTTTGGGGCAAGGGAAGTGGGGAATGGAAAAACACATGATTAATACAATTACTTTGTTCTCTTAATGTTTGGCCAATACTCAAGAGTGAAAGAGTCCTTAGCGGAACAGAAGATAAACAGGTGCACTTGAGATATATTTGGCAGCAATTTAACACTGCAATCACTTTGGTAAATTTTTGTGTAATTTTTCGTCATGCTTGAAAGTTACAAGGAAAAAATAAGCATTATAGCTCTTATGCGCCTAAACAGTTCTTCTATTACATGGCAGGATATTATAAGTTCTTATGCCTCCTCAATTTTTTTTTAAGTGAGTAGCACAGACCACTAGAATACATAGATGCTTATTAATGAATCGAGCAACAGCAATATGTGAGTATTTATCTTAGACTACAAAAGGCACATGCTTCAAGACACATTAGTTTTGAACAGTGAGCCATTATAATAAAATGCTATGCATATGAAAATGCTCCAGACACGCCCTAGACACAGGAAGAAAAATGTATAAATATAATTGATTAACATCAATACATGAACATGAATCATAAATTACTATGATTTTTTTTAATATACAAAGCATTTTTGCCTTGAATTTAATCTAGAATAGATGAAAACATGACCCACATCATAAAACATTTGGGCAATAAATAATACAGTAGAACAACTTCAGCTGCAAACTCCTTATTGATGCTAATTCTCTCAATGTGATTGTGTTAATATTATAGGATTTTAAACTGATGTGGCATAAGTGCCACCAGGTGAAATCAACAAGCTCAACTAAAAATTGTCTAGTACTTTCGACTCCCAACAGCTAAGCTGGAAAATGCAAAATAATACTGAGCTTCTTAATGGTTTTGTCCTTACTCTGAGCTAATCTAGCTGGCCTGAGTGAGGATCTATACCCAGTATTGGTGGGAATTCCAAGAAAAAAAATCCAATGACTCCTACACATTGGAATCATGTTGAGTGAAGAGAGCAATGAAGCCTCATCAATAGTTTGCTAACATAATAGCATGCCTAATAGTTACATTACCAATGGTTTAAAAGAGGTATTAGGAAGTGGGGGACTAGAATTTGTGCTCCTCGTCCAGAAGGAAAGAAATAGGAAAAATTAGGATTTACAAACCTTGTATATTGTCTACTAGTTCTGGAAAATCTCTCTGCTAACCTTCTATATTTGAGCAATAATTCAGAATTATTACTAGCTACAGGACTGCACTCTGTAATAATTAGGATCACAAGGGAGTATAAACGCAATTTTCATGAACGTCCAGGAAAGGGTGAAAGAAAATACTGGTTTTGTATAGAAAGCAGAACTGCTATCCACCTGTAACTCGTAACAGAAAATTCACTGGAAATCAAACTCTTGCCTAGCCCTTGATGAGAGAGCCCTCATTGTGTAGAATTTAATCAATTTTTACAATAATACTTTCTGCTGAAGAGTTAAAATGGAGTCTATTATTTATATTGGATGGATCATTTATCATCCAGAGAATTTAGTTCAACAGTAGGATGAGGAGAATGTATCATCCTGAATGCAGTTCCAATTAATGCAAAGTGGCATGCCTAATAAATGACAAGGAGAGGGGGGAAAAAATGAGCATCTTTTTAAATAAACCAAACCAAAACCCACATTATAACAATGTGCTGTATTTGTGCACATTACATTAGGAAGATTTTTGCCTTCAAGGAACACAAAACAAACACAAAAGGTCAAAATACGCCCTTCCACTGGAAACTTTGCATTTGAGGATGAAATTATATTTATAAAAATACTTTCTTGATAAACTATGGGCATTGAGGGTGAAATTGTTCTGCTCTAATTAAACCACGAAACAATTTAAGGAGGCTTCTAGCATTTCCATTAATTTAAATAATCTACTAGTTTAATTGAATTGACAGTTAAGTCATCTTTGCAACCTAGTGGGTTAGAATCTGTCCAATTGGTACTGGCACAAAGCAGGTGCACTTCAATCAACTTGTGCATACATGAGACAAGATATGCTAAACAGACAAGACACAACTGTGGCAGTTCCACTAAACCTTCCCTCAGGCTGTCCAACACAATCGCGACAACAAATGGACATCAATTCTAGAACACATGCATGTTTCTTTCCTTTTCCCTTGCCCAAGTCTTAAAATTCTTCTAACTTTGGAAGGTACCTCACCACTAATTAACTTCATCTGCTGTCTAAAAGAAACTCCAAATTCACCAATGGATTCGAATCCATAATCATATCATTTAGAGTATATTGTTATACTCAGTTACACGACTTGAGGAAATCTGCAACAGTTGTGTTGACACTTAAGCTAATTACTTATACTATTATTTGATTTTATGCACAGAAACATCCAAGATCAACTTCTCAAATTGGCCAAATTTACTAAAAGCTTACTACAAATTGAATATAAAGATTGTTCAAGTCCTCTGCACAGAACTGTAACTAGTTAAACATACAAGTTGTAAGATTATCAAGAGGCAGAGTAAGAGGCTGGAAAGATGGGTGAGCAAGGTAAGAGGGCAGAGAGACAGCTGATGAGTGGCTGAAGAAAATGTGGTGGCTATGAAGGAGGGTAAGAGGAAGGCAGTGGGGCATGAGAAGAGGGACTGGAAACTGGGGGCCAGAAAGAGGGGAGCAACATTATTTGTTCCTTATGTGCATTTCATAATTCAGATCCACCCTGCCAAACCTTATTTTGCTTATTTCTACGCAAGAATCAGGCAGCCAAGAGAATGATTTGTGCAGTTTCTTTTCAGTAACTTTGGCATGGACCTCCATAAAACGTGGCACTAAACTGTCAAATCCAGTAAAGATAGCTGAATATTACCAAAAATTCAAGAACATCTGTAATGAAACTCACTGTAGGAGATGAGCTTCACCTCTAACCACATTATATCTGATAAATGCTTAATTTTATTAGAAAAACAGTTTTAACTTAGCCCGAAGCATTTTTTTTTGGAGATAATCATGGATAAAATTCATTCCATTCTGTTGATGCTAAATTTCAACTAACTGAATGATGAAATAATCAGAATTCAAATTCATTGCTTCAACCAAAGTAATTTTCTAAGATTCATACTGGGAAATTCAAGCTTGCCCAAGTCAGATTCAGGTCCATTTGTGCACAATCTATCCCACTCTCCCACCTCCACACAAAATAGAATTAAAGTTAATCTGACAGAAAAAATTAAGAGTGAATCGAGTGGAAGAGCAAACACCACAAGCAACAAGGAAGGAAACTAAATAATTTGTACATAAGAATTTTAATCAAATCAGCAGGAGCATAACAGCATGCAATTTAGGAAGGTTACTCATGGGATGCAATGCAAAAACTAATAATGAAAATACCTTCATACCTTACCTGAGTAATTTTGCTATTAGAAACAGAACCTGGGTTCTGTTCACTGCACAAATAAAATTTACCCTGAAGCAGAAGTTGTGAAATTCTTAAGTACTATGTTAATCATGATTGTTTTGCTCAAAACTACAGTGCACCCACAGCTACATGCACACAAGCCAATGTTAAAGTGTAGGGTCTCATTGCTTAAGCAGTTTTTGAATGTCCTGATTACAAACAAAAACTGATTAAATCAATAAAAATAGGCACTTACCTGATTCTTAAACAAGGTACACAACAAAGCTGCATCATAGTCACCTCAAAGCACTTACCAGTAGAGGTACATTTGTTGCAATTTTCTTTCATGATTCAAAAAGATAAAAAAAAAGCAAAAATCATTAATCTCTGGGTTTGTGGCTGTAACTCTTTCCCTTTTGGCTAAAATTGGATGGGATAAGAGCAATGGTATTATGTTCTAAATCTTTCAAAAAAAAAGGCCATTTTCCATTACCAAGGTCATTCTTTATAGCCAAAATACTACTTCAGTACAAATGTATGTAATGTTTCTACACAATAAAACTGGTACATACATGTTTAAATGATGCTTAAGATGAAATTTTCATTTCATTAAGATTTTACACTTGAAACATTCATATGAATTTTAACATTGGCCTTAGAGAATGACCCAGCTCTAGTGTAAATTTCTGATACCACGATATTGAGGTAGGTATTGGAAAAGCAAGATTTCATACCAATGTAACAGAAAAAACTGTGAAACATGGCAAGGGTTAAAGTTTTCCTATTTGTTACTGCCTCTTGCCATCTCCAAGACTCCCCATGCAGCAGTACTAAAGTTCTGCTGAATGAGAGAAATAGAAAGAAAGAAAAAGAAAGAAACAGCTACTGTGGAAAGGAAGAGGGGGAAGAAAAAGAGAGATTGACATTTCTGCAGAATATGTGGGTAGATTTACTGATACTAATGTAGTGATGTCCAAAACCTAAGTCTGAGCTGATGAGGTCATGTCCAACAATTGAGTGTGATCCCAAGGCTTGGTTTCCTGTTTGTTAGAGGAAATATACCTGAAGTTCTAATTTCAATGGCTGAGATGAAAGGTTGGTGAAGGACAGATGTGGAAAAGAACACCAAATACTCAATGCACAAGTCCAGTTTTTATGGATATTATCCACCTGATAATCTGGTTCATGCAGCAACATAAACCATTCATTGTGAATCTAAGAAATCCCAAATAACCTCAATTTCTGGCTTCCTTGTTTTGGACCAATATCATTATGCACCTTCCTTACAATTAATTTCTTCTGCTTTATTCTTTCAAGTAAATTAAAGCAGTAGAAGCAATTGGCTCTTCAACCAAAGCAAAAAAAATCCCTGATTTTTTTTTTAAAGCTTCAAGTCAGAGGTCATGTAGTCAGAGATGCAAAGCTGTGTGGAGCATACAATTGGCATTTATTAAGCTTCAACAAAGAAACATTGCGACCAAAGTATATATGCAATGCACTTGCTCTGAGACCCTACAAACATTTTTCGAATGCATTAAATAAGCTATGTTGGTATTCTACATGGGAAAAAACCATCTTCATTCACTGCCTGGGACAACACCAGAAAGATGATTCAGAACTGTGTAGTGGAAATTGTAAGAAAGAAAATTAGTATTATTTGGTCTCAAGAGTATAGCCTTACAATATAGCCAAAACTATATACGAAACAAATCCTTGCAGCAGACTGTAAACAACAGGTTCCACAAAGCAGCTTTATTCCCTATGTTCCAGAAATTGAAATTAACCAGTGTTATATGGATGCTTCCATGCCATTATAACTATACTAGCACTCAAAAGATCCAAATAAGTGCTTAACCTCCCCTATTTAACCATTAAATTGTTAGATCTACACAACTGCACACCAAAGTGTTAACTATTAATTATAATTTTCAGGAAAGCAAAAGCTACATATTCTGGAATTCATTTCAGAAGTGATTGTTATACTCAGATCAGCATATGTAGAGAGAAGTTGATTAAAAGTAATCCACATGAAACATTAACTCAGTTTCTCTCTTCACAGATGCAGCCTGATCTGCTCAGTGTTTCCAATATTGTTTTTTATTTTCCAATCTAGATTTTTTTTTAGGATCTTTTACATTTTGCTTCAATGTACATCAGCTGAGATAAAAACAAAGAGTGAATCATTGTTGACTGACAACTCAAGTCAAGTTGCCCAAATTTAAGCATTTCACAATTTGGATTTTACTTTTTTTTTGTTAAAAACTAGAAGGTAATATTAAACAAGATATGTGGCCAATCACAGAAGGACCAATTTAAGCTAGTGAAACTCAATGCTAAAAAGGATTCCTATACTTACAGGAAAATACCAGATTTGAACTCAAAATGTTTATAAGATCTTTAGTGTTCCTCTCTTCTAGTCCTGGGTTCCTCTAAACTTAATACACAAAAACACAAGAAAATAGGTGCAGGAGTGGGCCACCTGCCCCTCAAGTTTGCCCTGTCATTCAATATGATCACAACTGATCTACCCTTGGCCTCAACTCCTCCTCTCTGCTAGATCTCAACAGCCCTCAATCCCCTGCCCTCAATCCCCTGATCTTTTCAAAATTTATCTACCTCCACTTTAAGTGTCTAAGGAGCTAGTCTCCACAAATCTCTGTGGCAGAGAATTGCAGAAGTCATTTCTACACACCTCAGTTTTAAATGACCAGCCCCTTATCTTGAAACTGTGCAACTTGCTCAAAACTCTCCCATTGATGAAAACATCTAGATATCTACACTGTCATGCCCCCTTAGGATCTTAGGTATTTCAATAAGATCACCCCTCATTGTTCTAAACTCCAAAGAATACAGACCCAACCTGTTTAGCCTCTCTTGAAAGGATAATCCTCTCATCCCAGGAATTAGGCTGGTGAATCACTTTTGGACTGCCTCCAATGCTACTTTATCCTAACTTAAAGGGACCAAAACTGTGCTGTACTGCAGGTGTGGCCTCAACAACACCTCGTCTAATTCAGGCAAAACTTCATTTCTAAATTTCACCCCTTTGTATTGATATCCTATTGGAATTCAGCAGGTTTTGAAAGTGGGTCCACTATCCCTGCAACCAATTCCTTTGAAACAGGTCATCGGGTACTGGTGACTTGTCTGTTGAATTCCAGGAGGATACCAACAGATTGAAAAACAGCAAATAGGATTCCCATGTTTAAGAAGGAAGACAAAAGGTGGGAAACTATACTTCCATTAGTTTAAATTCTATTGTTGGCAACATGGAGACACGGAGTCCCAGGAGTTTTCCTAATATCTTGCAAAGATCCCAATCATAAGGAACAAGTTCTTCCATGCTGTTTGAAACTAGCCCATCTGTTATCATCGGGATAATGCAGTGTCCTCCACAGTGAAGACCAATGCAAATAAAGAAGTTTAATGTATCTGCTATTTCCTTGTTTCCTGATATCAATTCCCTTTAGAGGTCCCTCTTTAACCTTTGACACTCGCTTCCTTTCTACATACCGATAGAAACTTTGTTCATTTTAATGGTACATCAAAATGCGAAGAGCCAAATATTCTGTGCAGATTTGTTCCAAAAAAATCATGTGGATGCTAGAAATCTGAAGAAAAAATACAATTCTACAAATATTTATGTCAGGCATCATTTACAGGAGAGAAACAGGGCAAATATTCCAAGTAGATGACATCTCATAGTAACTTACACAAATCTTTCAGCTCCATATACTGTATTCATCAAGGCTCTCTCTTCTATACTGGAGAGCCAAATGGTATTGGTGAATACCTCTTTCAATCTGTAAGATCACTGCCAAGCTTTCAGTCATTTGCCATTTTAATTTCCCTTCCCACTGCCACCTGCGCCCTTCTGACATCTCCATAACCCCAATTTCTTTGAAGTCCTACAAAGTTCAGAGAACAACACCTCATCTATCAATAATGCATTCCTTTAATACCGAGTTGAACCATTTCAGATTATAAACACTCCACCTTTTTTTTTGCAGATAAAAAAATTACATCAATTTTCAATGGGGAATATTACAATTCAGCTTCTTTGGCCTATGGAGGGCCTCCTTTGAGGTTTTAGAAAAAGTGTAGTGCACGTCCTTATTTTAAATCTAACTTGCATGTAAAATTTCTGATTTCTAAGTTGTTTTGTTACTGAGCTTTACGCGAGACACATTCTATTTTGTTATTTATCTTTAGGTTTCCAGCATCAACAATTAGCTTATGTACATACGTTAAAAGTTTTGCTGTTGCCATTTTCAGCTCCTCTGAACTCATCTTTATATTCTTTACTTATCTCATTACTATTCCCTTTTGCCTTACACCATCGTCCATTTATCATTTATTCTCTCCTGCCTTCCACGTCCTTCATTCCCTCTCCTCTTACCAATACCTCCACCCCAATTTTTGCCAGTGTTGTACTAGCTCCCTGCAGTTGGATCTCCAGATCCTTGCTTCTTGCAGTTAAGGTCAATTAGGTGAAATATATACCTTAAACCAAATTATCACATTTGGTGAATACAAAATCTACAAAATTAAATAATCTGATCCCACAGATAAGAACATATAGGTCAAATTAAAACAGTATTAGGATACACACCAACATAAAAGAAAAGCCAGTACTTGCAGCTACTTTTTATTAAGAAGAGCACAATACAAAAACAATTTCAAAAGATCTTTTACATCTTAAATGATGACAAAAGTAACATATGACTGGGACCCACTGTGAAGGATAGAATTCAAAATATTTAATTGAAATCCACCTGTGCAAGATAATAATACATGCAGATGATCTCTTTTCTACTCAAAACATTTGCATTTTCAGCAAAAACAAAGTGCAACTCTTTGGCACAGTAGTCTTTGAAGATGTTTTGCCAGCATGAAGCAAGATAGAAAAGATGACAATCACAGATCAAAAGGAAATCCAATACAGGAGTCTGAAGAAACCTACCGAGTATATGACAAATGCCCAACATTACCAGGCTAACACTTCAAAATTAATGTAAAACAGCTAGATTCCATTGTTGAGGTAGGCTGGACCTTTGACTACACTTAAGTACTTATTTGGCTGTAAACTGCTTTGGCACTTTCTAATATCATGAAAGGAGCTATATAAATGTAAACTTTTCTTTCATAAGATAGTCATTCACAACATGATAATCTGGTTCCTGGTCATCATGAAGTAAAAGCCAATCCAAAGACTTCCTCCCCAAGCTCTTCAGTACATCAGAAATTTACCAGATTTCAGCAAAAAGAGGAAGAATAAATTCTCACCAGAAAAAGAAACCAAAAGCTTCCAAAGTCAAAAGTGCAACTCCTGTTACTGTAGTGTTTTGATTACAGGGATTCCTCTGGATGCAACGATGAAAATTAATTTTCAGATCTGATTTTCCATCATCTCTAATGGTCTTACTTTTGACTCCTGGTCTTTGATAAAACTTTTAGACAAGACAGCAACTGAGCCTGCAAATGGCCTAATTTTGGACGGACTTTATAGAACCAAAAGTGAGCATACAAATATGGACATAGGACTGGATAAGGTCCTAGCTCTGATGTCTTGTGCAACATAGGTTCTCTCACATGGTTCTCTCACGTCGCTCACGGGTGGCACGGTAGCATAACAGTTAGCGCGACACTATTACAGCGCCAGCGATCAGAGTTCGATTCCCGTCGCTGTCTGTAAGGAGTTTGTACGTTCTCCCGTGTCTGCGTGGGTTTCCTCCGGGTGCTCCGGTTTCCTCCCACATTCTAAAAGACGTACGGGTAAGTCAATTTGGGTTTAAAATGGGTGGCGCGGACTCGTTGGGCCGGAAGGGCCTGTTACCACGGTGTTAATAAAATTCAAATGCATAGCTATTTGAACAAATTATCCACAAGATGTCAGACTACACAAAATTATAAAATGCACAATTCATTGCTGCCCACAGAAAGATAAAGGGAGTTGGAAGAAATTTCATTTCTAATCTTATATAATGCATCAGTCCTTGGGTCCACTAACTCCAAGTCTTAAACATTGAATTGGGTGCTGAGATGAGATGTCAATATGATTCGGCACATTGGATGTTAGGCCAAGAAAGTGTTAAGTGGCATCAACTATTCCTCCATGCATTTATAATGCATGCTAGAAAATAAATGAAAAAATATAGAATCCAGGATCTCACAGCACAAAGATAACAAAATCAGAAGATAAAAATCAGATTTGAGGAAAAATAAAGCAAAAATATTGGCAACATTTAGAGCATGCAGACAGCAAATGAGACTGGCAAGGGTAGACAGAATGCCGTACTAAATATAGTCTCCAGTCCCACACAAGCGTGTGTGTATGGTAGAGGGTAAATGGAAAAACATAATGTTCGTATCTAGAACTTTCATTCTGACCATACAAATACAGAAAAGCTTTCATTATACCACTTTTAATACCTTTCATTTCACTGATAAATAAGGCATATTTCACAGAAAATTTAGATTACTCCTTTTTATATAGTGAACATGTACCAGTGAGCAATGCCTTTGCCAAAGCTGAAATACTTTTCCATTTCTGCTGTCCAATGACAGCAGCAAACATTGCCAACGTTCAATCCAAATCTCAGAAAGAACCCCACTGACCTCACTGCACATTTCCACTTCCCCAATATATCGTCAGTTTCTGACAAGTTGTGACAATGGGACTGCTCCCATATGGGAAACTAGTATGCATATGCAAACATTTCAAATAATTCACAAAACAAACAGAAAATAGAAACTTTCCCTCCTGCTATTTAATCTGATTTGAAACTCTACTCCTGGAGAAAGAAGTTCTAATTGCACCTTCCACAGGCAAGCAGCTTTTCTTTTAAAAATATTCTTATGAGAAAAATGCTTACAAAATTTATTCTCTAGGCTACTTGAGTCAACTGTCAAGAACCAAACTTATCTGATACATATAGACGATTTCTTATGAAAGCTCCTACTTTACTCATAGTTCACTCACATATTACTGAGAGGCCTGCTTTTACCCAAATTTCAGATTGCTGTATGACAAAGGGTTATTTAAAGAAATAATATTCAACTGAATCTCTTCCCTCAGCTATTTAAAAAGCATTTTGGCACTTAAGGAAAAGCAGGAAATTTACCCAGTGACTTCAATCAATGCCACCAAAAAAGATCATCTAGTAATTTACCTCATGTCATTCTGTAGAGCCAAGGTGTGTGCAAACTAGCTGCCACATTTAAGAAAAGGAATTAGAACTTCAGCAGTAGCCACTAGTCATCAAGGTTTTAGAACATCTTTGTCAAAAATGATTGACTATAAATTCAACTTTTTTTGTCTTTACATCTGCAAGAGGTGGAAGTGGGATGGGGTAGTGCTTCAAGTGTGGGAGACAAACTCTACACAAACTATTGGCTCAAAAAGCTTAGGTCTGGGTCAAATTCCAATTTGTAGAATAATTCTCAGACAAATAAAGAGAAACATTTCAAGGTACTTCACTTGAATGTCATACTTTGCATCAGATAGAGAGATCTGAATAAAGAAATTAACTCTCAATGATCTGGTTGGCACGCTGGACTTCCATAGTAGATTCCATAGTGAATTCTTCCACTCCTTGGAAAGAAAGTGTGCTTTCTGCCAGATACAATATATCAATCTACCCTACCAAGCATTAGTATTCATTTCAGACAGAAAATAATTAAGTTATTTAATAAAACATTGGATCATTTAGAGTCCACTCTTAATGAATAATGGTCCACACCAGAACACAGTTACTCTTAATTCTAGATCTCAAATGGACTTTCAAGGACATCCAGAGTGATTAATAAAGGATATTACTTTATAATGGTACTGTTACCTGAGATTCAATTTATCTGTACCTGATATGGCACTAGTTCTTCTGCTTTTGTTTCAGCAGGGTACAGAAACCAGCAGCTCCAGTATCATGGCCAGTGAACACGTAGTAGTCAAGGAGAAACCAACACCAGTTAGTTTCAAGGTTAGGACAGACCAGCTGGAAAGGCACAAAAAATTCTGGAGGATCCCCATTAAAACTAACTCACATGCTTCATTTCCAGCCCATGCTTTCACTTTAGTCCTTCATTATTCTTCTGTCACACCTTACACTAAAGCTGAGTATTCTGTGTTCTGAGCAACTTGTTGTATATTAAATGTTAAGAAATAACCATTTAGAAGATTCAGGCTCATGGGCTAAATGCCAAGGTCCTTAAGCACAAAGAACAATAGGACAAATAACCAACATGACAGATTTAATAAAATTTTGTGAGAAACTCCAGGAATTTTCTCTGAGAAACAGAATAGCTCACATTAGTGACCAAAATCAAACCAAATAAGAAAGGGCTGCCAGCCACAGTATGTCAAACACTATGCAAGAATATCTCCCAAACATCAAAATGATAATCCCAATCTTTCAAGGGCAATATCAGTCTACAATGTATACTACTAAGTTGTGGAAGGAGGAGTGATGGAGGGGGAAGGGGGAGGAAGTCAAGAGATAGCAGTCAGAAAGTTAAATCTTTCCCCTTAAGACATGACAATTTTTTTTGAAACATTCAATACACAATATACAAAAATGTTTTTTAGTTATAATCATGAATCAGGGTATGCTTAAGAATATTTAAAGAAATTAGTGGATCTCAAATTCCCTTAACTGCAACTTTAGAGCCAAATTCATTACACCACCACCCAGAGAATAGGCAAGGAGGCAAAAAAAATAGAAATACAAGAAGAATGAGTTAAAATCGAAAGGGTTCTACCTTTGGGCAATACGACATAAATATTCAGATTTTCTATACTAAATTTTAAAGGGAAGCCAATTGTAAAAAGCACACATTTAAAAAAAATATAGACACATTTTCAAAAACATTTGATAAGTTGAAAGACATTTGATTGTGTGACATTTCTGAACTTACCCTGAAGAGACTTTCCCAGTCCTTGGCCAAGCTTCCACCCATGCTTCTGAAGCAAACGATGTCCAATGTTGTCCTGATGGACAGAACAGAGAATAGACCAAAAATACTCCAATAATATAAACTCTCTTCCAGTCAACATTTTATATTTTGTGTACGATGGATAAACATGCAAGAAGTTGCTAATGGGAATGGGGTAGATGGAAACCCTAAGGAACACAATGTCATAAACTGCTCACACAATTTGGAATTACTTTCTGATGGTGTGCTGTGCATCTTCAGTGCATAATAATTAAATAATAAAAAAGCAGGATAAAAGGAATGTAAAACAAAGAACTGAAAACAGAAAAACTGACAAAACAATGCTCTTTTTAAAACCATATCCGTCACCTTAACAGCATCAATTTGCAACAGACAACTAAACGTTTTTTTTTAATTTGGTTATGTTGCGTGCCAGACTTCATGTCTGCAAATTACTGTAAGTGCAAAATCTGCCCCACCACTAGAAACCAAACACGATCAGAGCAAAATCCAGCCTAGACTTGATTGGGTTTATAACCAGCATGCAGCCATTATTAACGTAAAATGAAACAGTGAAGTTAGTAATTTATAAAAATGAGCACAAGCACAGATTGTGATGCACTTCATATTTAGGGTAACAAAAATGCTGAAATTAGAATGGAACAGGCCTCGCAACAGGTTTAATAGCAAGAACCATTAGTGCATGTAGGGGAGGAAGCAGCAGTGTAATGTCTCATCTTCCTTACCAATGATTGCTTAACTAGCTATAACATAAACAGTACAGAATTTTGAGAACTTTATTCCAATGGTTGAAAGAAATCTTGCAATATTTGACAATCAAAAGGAAATTTTAACCTCAAGTACAATCTGTTGTTTTGCTAGTTCAAGTAATCTCCCTGGTGTCAGTATTTCTGTATGCTGCATGCCAACATTTATTCTCAACATTAACCTTGGCCAAAAATACAAAAAATAAATTACTGAATTCTCATCTGAAACAAAGTTTTAAGTAACATCCTAAAAATAAGCAGGTTGCAAAGTTATTACGAAAAGCCAAATTCACTAAAGGTCTGCCTATTGCGTTATACCGTTTTAGTAACTTGAGGAAGTTTCCATACAGTAATGTGAAAAACATTAGCTATTTAACACAAGTTGCTTCACTGCAGTCAAACTGACCTTTGGAGGCATTTTGGGAACTAGATTTACGTTGAATAGTGTGTGCAGGGCTTATATGCGCACAGTATATGATTGTGTAAGTGCCCACACTAAGTGGTACCAAACCATAGGTAGCAAGTTTGTCCAGTATTTGCACTTCAAGTGAAGGCTGTAATATGAGCACTGTACATTGTCTTAACTGATCCCTATGGAAAACTTTATTTCAAAACTGTTGGTCTCAGTCCTAACTATTATCTGGCCATTTCTATTGAAAACAAAATGTGGGTATCAGGTAAAGGCAGGATCAAGCTTTTTAAAAGAGGAGAAAAGTAATAAGTGGAATGTTTTAAAAGTCAGCTGTTTCTTGTAACAAAAAAACTGATGGATAAAGTAAAATGGTAAAAAAATGTAAAGCTTAAATTAAAAATGACACACAATGTGGGGAAGGGGTGGAGAGAAAAACAATAGGTTGAGCTATGTTTAAAGTTTCTTATTAAAAACTGTCTCTGTAGCTTAGATTTAACATTTCTAATATTTACTGTTACATATGTAAATCCACCATTGCAAGAATGCATGTTACTGGCATTGAGTGAATAAGGAAAAGTTAAATATCTGCCAAGCCAACCAAAATATATTTCCCGTAACCTGGCAGCAGGCTTAAACTCCACACAACGGACAACAGTGAGCTGCTTCTAAGCACACTTTGTTTTGGTATTTGCATTGCAACATTTCCATCCTTTTCAGGGCTTGAGGGCAAAACACACAAGCTGTACATACATTGCAGCTGAACAGATTTGGTTAAGTGCAAGTTAAACAAGTAACCTATAAAAGTCCAATGCTCATAACAACACTCCATATACGTTGCTATTTTGCAGTGCCAGGAATGTATTTGCAAACAAATTTACCAAAGGAAAAAATACATGGCTCAATGTGCTTTATTGCAGTGTCAGGTCAGACTTAAAAGACATCCTCAATCTGTATCACCACAAAGATATGGAACACATGGCAGTAGCTAGTTTCAAAAGCTGCTTAAGCCATGTTACTTGGGTTTGTGTTTTCAACGTGCTTGACTTTGATTTGTGATCTATGGCAATATTAATTATGGAGATCCAAAAAGCTACATGTTATAATGTAAAGTCTCAAACAGCTGTTTTTTTTAAATTCACACAAATTGCATAGCATTAAACGTATTGTTCAATAGACTTCCTTTAAAAAAAACTTTTTTTCCCTCTAGAAAAAGTATTTAAACACGTGAATTTGAAATCAGAGCCCAGTGCTACAAAAATGAATCTAGAAAATGTCAATGCTACAAAAAATATTGTAAAAATGAATAATGGTCATAGAATGAACATTTGTTATTCAAATACAAAATTCAAGGAAAGTCATCCATGTGGGGGGCACAACGCAAAAGAAAAATTTGGCTGAGTGATAATCTGTCCAATTAGAACAGTGAACCTTTTATATTTATAATCTTAAATATCATAAAACAGAGCTTATTCCCCTTCACTCCCATCCTTTTGGTGACAAATTTATTTTCTTCCTAATATGAAAATAAAATATAACCTTAAGTCTGATCTTGAAATTTCAAATTAAATGTCAATGCCGTTTTAGATTTTCAATGAAGGAAGTGAGACATTACCCTGACTGCAATATTAATAAATGCATTAAAATAATAAACAGACAGATGAAGCAATAGGCTATTTCAAAGCAGTGCAAGTGGAGTGAAAGCATTTCCATACGAACCTGACTTTAAAAACTGGGCTGTCAAAAGAACAGTTAAATGTAACACAAAGTAAGAAACTGTCCAAACACTAATGGTCTGCTTCTGTTCAATTCACTGCTTGTAAGTAATGTCTACATTAGGTAATAGTGAAGCACAATGTAAATCCACGATTCAAGACCAGCTAGCCGTAAGTCAGTGCAGCGTGCCATGATGACACAATGGAGAAAAAACAAAAAATATATATTTCTATGTATATAAAATATATATTATGTGTGAGGATATATACACTGTATATATCAGGAAAGCGTGACAGAAAGGTGGGCACTACTTTACCGTTACATGCAAGAACACTTTAGAACGATCCCAAAACAAACATTATGCTTAACTATAGATGACACATGATGATGGATAGGACAGCCAAATGGTAATGCTACACCATACAGCTACAAGATATGAAATATTTATAGTACAGGGAACATGCGGCTACTGTTAAATGTCAAATCAGCAGCCATATTAACATAACCTTTGTCTGCTTAAGAGTCCACAGATCTTGTGCATGTGAAAAATGACAAAGCACGATTTGATTATTGCAAATATGCATACCGCTGTATCAAATTATACAAGTAAATAGAATGGAAATAAGTAAACTCAAGCCAATTAAACAGCCCTTGAAACACACCATTTAGCCCAATATTGGATAATTTACAATTAAAAATTAACAATGAAACCAGCATAGCTTTAAACATTAGTTTCTAAAATCCATAAGGTTTACACATTCAGCATGTCCAGGATTGATCACAAATTGAAAAAGAAAATTTAAATTAGGGTGAACATCCTAAACGCTAGTTGTTCCTAAAGTGATGAGAACCAATTATTTTCCATTAAACAAATTTACTGTAATCCAGCTGCATTTGCTTTTGCAGAATTTAAAGTGTAATTAAAACTGAGAGCTGAAGAATGTAAAATCTTCAAATTTCCAAGTTGGATTTCCCAAATTATGTGTATATACAATCCTATCGATAATACTACCAAAAAAAAAAGTGTTATACACAAAATGAGATGCACATTTGGAGTCAGAATATTTAGACTTGCATTAATCCAAAACAATTGTTTTATAAAATAGATGTCAAATTTTAAATAAAATAAAAACACTATGCTGGTAATCCAAAATATAAATAGAAAATAATGAAAATCAGTTCTAATGGAAGATCACTGATGAAAAAAAAAACTATTTCTCACTTCACAGTTGCTACCTGACTTGCCGTGCATCTTCAGCATTTGCTAGTTTTCTTTCAATGTTGAATTGCTTCTATATTGTAACTAATGTTTAGTTTTAAATGCATTTCATTACATTTATTGCAGTTAATAAATGTGGTTATCTGGGGAAGACTGGATTGTGCAAATTTAATGGATGCTAATATTGGGAAATGCAACTGACTGAACGGAGGAAACAAACTTCTACATCATTCTCTTACAGTGGCATGCAAAAGTTTGGGCACCCCGGTCAAAATTTCTGTTACTGTGAATAGCTAAGCGAGTAAAAGATGACCTGATTTCCAAAAGGCATAAAGTTAAAGATGACACATTTCTTTAATACTTTAAGCAAGATTAATTTTTGATTTCCATCTTTTACAGTTTCAAAATAACAAAAAAGGAAAAGGGCCCGAAGCAAAAGTTTGGGCACCCTGCATGGTCAGTACTTAGTAACACCCTCTTTGGCAAGTATCACAGCTTGTAAATGCTTTCTGTAGCCAGCCAAAAGTCTTTCAGTTCTTGTTTGGGGGATTTTCGCCCATTCTTCCTTGCAAAAGGCTTTAGTTCTGTGAGATTCTTGGGCCATCTCGCATGCACTGCTCTTTTGAGGTCTATCCACAGATTTTTGATGATGTTTAGGTCGGGGGACTGTGAGGGCCACGGCAAAACCTTCAGCTTGTGCCTCTTGAGGTAGTCCATTGTGGATTTTGAGGTGTTTAAGATCGTTATCCGGTTGTAGAAGCCATCCTCTTTTCATCTTCAGCTTTTTTTTGACAGACGGTGTAATGTTTGCTTCCAGAATTTGCTGGTATTTAATTGAATTCATTCTTCCTTCTACCAGTGAAATGTTCCCCATGCCACTGGCTGCAACACAAGCCCAAAGCATGATTGATCCACCCCCCATGCTTAACAGTTGGAGAGAGGTCTTCTTTTCATGAAATTCTGCACCCTTTTTTCTCCAAACATACCTTTGCTCATTGTGGCCAGAAAGTTCTATTTTAACTTCATCAGTCCACAGGACTTGTTTCCAAAATGCATCAGGCTTATTTAGATGTTCCTTTGCAAACTTCTGATGCTGAATTTTGTGGTGAGGACGCAGGAAAGGTTTTCTTCTGATGACTCTTCCATGAAGGTCATATTTGTACAGGTGTCGCTGCACAGTAGAACAGTGCACCACCACTCCAGAGTCTGCTAAATCTTCCTGAAGGTCTTTTGCAGTCAAACGAGGGTTTTGATTTGCCTTTCTAGCAATCCTATGAGCAGTTCTCTCGGAAAGTTTTCTTGGTCTTCCAGACCTCAACTGTTAACTGCCATTTCTTAATTACATTGCAAACTGAGGAAATGGCTACCTGAAAACACTTTGCTATCTTCTTATAGCCTTCTCCTGCTTTGTGGGCATCATTTATTTTAATTTTCAGAGTGCTAGGCAGCTGCTCAGAGGAGCCCATGGCTGCTGATTGTTGGAACAAGGTTTGAAGAGTCAGGTTATTTATAAAGCTTTGAAATTTGCATCATCTGGCCTTTCCTAACAATGACTGTGAACAAGCCATCGCCTTAACAAGCTAATGAAGGTCTGAGACCTTGGTAAAAGTTATCTGAGAGCTCAAATCTCTTGGGGTGCCCAAACTTTTGCATGGTGCTCCTTTCCTTTTTTTCACTCAAAATTGTACAAGACAAAAATAATACACTAATCTTGCTTAAAATGTTGAAAAGAATGTTTCATCTTCAACTTTATGATTTTCGGAGATCAGTTCATCTTCTACTCACTTAAATATTCACAGTAACAGAAATTTTGACCAGGGGTGCCCAAACTTTTGCATGCCACTGTATATTGTGTCCCCATTTGCTGCAGGCAAACAAAGTGAACCTCAACACCAATATCAGGAAAATGTTGCACCAAGCTCATTGTGCGTGAGTTATCCTTGATATGCCCCAACTGTTGAGTGATAGCGTGTAAATTAATTAACTGCACTGTGAATCATCTCAAAATCGGTGGACTCTACAATGTAGCCAAGCTTGCTGTTTGCACTGACTGAACACTGTAGCATAGCATTTAGCACATCTCAAGAGACAATGCTGCAGGACACTGTTAATTTAGAATGTATGGAAATCATTTGCTAGCTATTAAAAATAATGCTCTCTGCTTCTTTGCATTAAAGTTTTAGATGGAGAGACATCTCTACCTTTACACAATTACCAATTTGCTGTTCATTACTGACTTAAACTATACATAGCTTTTAAAAAGCTAACAGAGAATTTGTTGTGCTACAGAATAAAAAAATGTGCAACCAAAAACGTTGGTTCTTAATTCATAGGAATATTATATTATAGGAGGAGCAATCAGTTACCTGTTTACTAAAATTATGGACCAGAACTTGTTGGCAATGCATGTAGTTCCATGCCAAACTGATGGCATTTATCCTTCATAAGCATCAAGAGATTCAAGATTCCTGAATGAAAACAAGTCTGAGTTCTACTCATAACTTCCCAGCTTCTTTCCAACATTGAACTCAATAGAGAGTCCAACAGTGAATTGCAAATTTGAAGGTTTGCTTATTAACCTGAATGAATTACATTCGATGCAAGAACAGCAAATCTTTTCAGTTTGAATGTAGAAGAATAACATTGAGGGACAATGGTATTAAATTATTTACTTTGTTTTTAATTAACAGAATTTGCTTTAAAGTTCTTAGTTGTTTAAAAGTATTAATTATTTCAGTGATTTAATTTTAAATTAAAATGTGTTTAATTGATTTTTAATGCTTCTGCAACTTATCTTAATGTCAGGGAGACTCAAGATCCTTTAGAGCTTGGACAAAAGGCAAAGGTTGGGGATATGGCTTAGCCATGTGTCAGTTTTTCCAGTTTACTTGTGCTGCATATCACCAATTGCCCATCTCCTAGGTCCAGAACACAACACTGCATTTTGCAACAGCAAATTACTCCATTCAGCATCAGAAGTGTTTCAGGCAAGAGTCAACATTGGCAGTGATGGAAAAGGACAAGGCTGCCTGCTAACTACTGGCAACATTTCTGGTTCAAAAGCTAAAGCAAACGACTAAGTGAAACAGAAGCACAGCAGAATATTGCTATATTTCTTCAGCTGAACTACTGAATAGAACAGAAAGTAACTATTTTTTCTGAAGAGCAAGGGAAGCAAGAGAAGGCAAAGAGGCTAAAATGGGGTCAAAAACTGACTGCAAAATTAGATATTATGATTAATATTTTATAATACTGGGGGTGTTGAGTGAACATAAATTTAGTAGGATTTGTGTTTTACAATCAGATTGTGCATTATTTTAATGAAGCTACCCACTTGTTTTCTTCTTTTTAACCTTAATTAACACAATAAAAAAGTGTAAACTAAGGTGTTACTAAAGCTCAGTTCTTTAAAATGACCAAATATTTGCTCCGAGTACATTAAAAGTGTTTACAGGAAATTGCAAATGATGACAGTATTTTTTACTCACGTTTTCTGAATTTCTAGTAATTTTGGGCAGTTTAGACATTGAAATGCCAACTCATTCTATACTGAACTGTATATTTTTATAAAGGAAGATTGCTTTGGTGTATTGTTTAATTTGAAAGAAGTTTTGGCCAGCTATTACTCTGGCCAACAAAAACTAAGTGACTCAAATTTACACAAACAAAAATCACATGCGGAATTTAAAATAAAGGAAATTAAGTTTGATGGTGACAAAATTTTCAGGTATTTCATTGTTAAAGAGAAGAAAAAACAAATGCAAAGTTAGGTATGATGGAATTAATGTTATTAGATCACTTATTGAAAACTTATCCTGCAGTATTATCAACATGCATCATCAGCTATTGCCATTCCATAAACATCATGCCAGCAAAGTCTCACAGTAGCTATTTGCTGTATTGGAAGGACAGGAAAAGGAACCAAGAAACCCCTAAAAAAAATAGCAGAGCGTGCAATACAAACCAGTTCATGGCTGCTTAGCAATTATGGCCCAACTGCTGCAGAAGAGAAATGGTGGACACCCGAAGTTGTGTGCAAAATGTTACATGGAAACCTGGGTACATCTTGAATGAGAACAGAAATACATAATGATCTCCTAAATTTCTTACACTTTAATCATAATGGATGGGAATTTGCACACATTTTAAACATAGCAAACCAGCTCAAACACTTTTCCCATCTCCCATACTTTGTCCTCATAAGGAAACAAGTTAACTTGATAATTGTTAACTGGTAATCTTATTGGCATGGAACTCTAAACCCTTAACTATCTACTCATGCTGGTAACTTGTGATTAATGACATGTTTCTACTTTATTCCTGAAATATGGCATTGCCAGTAAGCCAAGCACTTTTTGTCCCTCTCCAATTGTTCAAGACAGTGGTGTTAAACTACCCTGAACTACTGTAATCAATATGATGAAGATACTCACATAGGTAAAATTCCAGTGCTGATGTAGGGTCACTGATGCAAACGTAACTGTTCCTCTCTCTCTGTAGAGAAATGCCATTCGGCCTGCTGACCATCTCTGTGTTTCTGTTATTGAATTCCTCATCAAAAGAATGGTGGCATTTCCAAGTTAGAATGAGGTGCTTGTCCTACTGGGCCATGCAGTTTCAGATTTGGGAAGAGTTATTGGAAAAAACTTCAGCAAATTATTGTTGTGCATCTCGTGGATGGCAGATACCACAGCCACAAAGCAGATGATGGATCAGTGCCAATCAAGTAGGCTGCTCTGTCCTACACAGCATTGTAGTTTCTCAAGTTTGTTAGAAATGAACACATCCAAGCAAGTGGAGATTAGACATTCTATCACATTTCTGCCTTATATCTTGCAAATAGTGGGAAATTAGATGAATCACTCATCACAGAACACCTAGCCTCTGGAGTGGTCTTGCAGCCACAGCATGTTTCTAGCTGATGCTTTTAAATTTCTAATCAAAGATTCCAACTGATTTCAATTTTAACAGAGCTTCTTGATTCCACACTTGATCAAATGCCGCTTTCTCATCATGTGCAGACACTCTTCCCCATTGCATAAAGCTGGTCCACACGTAGGCCAAGGTTGCAAAGATGTCTAGAGCCAAGTGGTCCTACCAAAAATTGAACTGATCATTGGTAACCAGGATATTTATCAGCAGGTACCACTTTCATCAGTATACTAATGACTCAGTAGTGGACTGATGGGGCACTTTAATAAACAAATTTAGATTTGTTCTATATTGCAGACATGGCATCCCTGGAAATTTTAAATATAATCATGTGGGTACCAATATTGATACTGTTCAGTAACAGTTTAGATAGAAATGCAGCTACTGCTAGAACACATCAAGTTTGAGATGTTGACAAGGTATATTACCTCTGCTATATCTACTCTGCTCAACCCATTCTTGCCAACAAATTAAATTGATTGAAGTCAACTTCTGCGATGATAGGAATTTCAAGAGGAGGCCAAGATCACCAACTCAGCACTTTATAACTGAAGATAATTAAGCACTTCAGCATCAACTTTGTCACTCATGTTTTGGGCTCCACTATGAGGATAGGGACATTTATGGAACCACCACCTTTCATTTGTTGTACCCCTGTCCACAGCCATTCAGGAATGGATATGGCTTCAGATTGGAAACTTTTGATCTACCTGTTTGTTGTGGAATTATTTAGCTTCCATTGAAGTAGTAGTTTACTTTAATGTTGAAGCTGCAGCTTTAAATTACTAACATTAAATAGAAATCAATGCTGTGACTAGACAGTCACCTATAAAAAAAACACATGGCCTCATTATGCCCTCAAAAATAGCTGTACCTTTGTACGGAAAGTTCTGATCACTGTAGAAAATTGCAGATTAAAGGAAATGAAGAAATATGGCAGTGCATAATCCAGTTTCCTTCATGATTCCTTAGTTCACTTATAATTTGCTTCCATTGGAAAAGGAATAGTATTTCCAGCTGTTAGCTTGCCCCTTAGTGGTAGGTCAATTTCAAACAATGCTAATACCAGTTAGCAATTGCACTGCAGTAAAACAAACATTCTGCACAACAGGTGCACAAAAGGTCAAGTATAACCAGTAAAATGTGTACAAAATATCCAGTAGGTAAAGGAGATCATCACATATTTCCAGTCCTTTTATAAATTTAATCATGCCACTCATCTTACATTGCACATGAAGTTCCAACCTTTACCATGTGAGTGCAATGACAATTACTACACACAAAAGCAAAATGCTGAAATACCAAAGCACTGGATTAACTCATGTAATGTAAAACTGAATTAGAACTACTTAGAAGTTCAACAATTATAAAGGAGACTTCTATATGGTGGGATTATTTACTAAGCGTTTTATTTAAAGTAGCAATGAAGCATGTGTACTATTTATCCATGAAGTACAAACAAAATGTTGATTTACCTTAAGATGCATTTTTCATGTCCTGTATATACAGTAGCAGCAGAGCATTAATAAATGTTATATTACAAAATCCTTAAAAACTTAAAATTAAAGGTGTATACTAAACACAATATAGTAGTTTGGGCCAATTATGCAATTTTCACTATTATGGACTACTTATTCAAAACTGCTAGATTCACACCACCTTCAGGGCACCTAATCATTATTCTCCTTTACTCCAAATTAGTTCTCAAATTGAAATTAAAATCCTTACCGATTCTATGGGCTTGTCCAAGGATGCCTGTTCAATCTCCAGATGTCCTTCTTCATACTGATCGAAGTGATTCCCCTAAAAAAAAGTCAATGGAATATAGTAAAGATATACTGTGGAAAAACACTATTTGACCTCACTATCCAAGATGGCTTTGAAACATAACAATTCCAGCAGAAAAATGCAATCAATGCTGGAATCAATAAAGCAGAGATGCTGAATATTGTGCATTGTGCCATGTTTTCATTACTTTTAATTTACAGGGTTGAAACATTAAACATAGCGCTGAAATTAAACAGCACACTTACTGAACAAGTGAACATTTAAATTCTACATATTTACAATTCCATCTGAAATCTTATTTAAGCAATGCATATTCATTCAACCAGTTAAAGAGATGAATTCACAAGGATGAACTTTATCTGTAGTATTTTGCACTACTATCCTTCCAAGTGTTCAACTCTGACACAACTTCATTTGCATCTCAAATTTTAATCACTCCATATTTTACAAGATTAAAAAGGTGATGCACAAATGCACATTATTTTAGAAAAGTATCAATCTTAAAGATTTCAAGTTAGTTTCACCTATGCCAAAGGATTTGCCCATCTTAATTAATTTGCATATTTTAAGTTCCTTCTATCAGGAGAAAGTACAACAATGCAAAGCCAAATAATCAGTAGACACTTTGAAATAAGAGAATAAATGCAGCTGTGAAGTGGCAAAAATTAAACAAGAACAACATTCTACCCACTGAGACAGACAGTGTGGAAAAAAGAACAAGGGAGAATTGATTAATAATTACGCAGATAATGGAGGAAGTGGGCAAGTGTGATACTTTTGGACAAGCCAGATGGACGGCACAGTTTATTACAATACATTCATAATTCGTCAATAAACTTTGTCTCAAACCATAATCCGCTTAGACTACCAGCTAGTTCATTACCAAAGCCAAATGCAGATTACTAATAAAAATTAACTAATGTTACTTTGGTTGCAATCCTGTATACTTTTGCCATGAAATGATTTTTGAAGCGACTACGACAAAAGTCAATACCCAGAAATTATCAGAAATAATTCCATTAACTATTGACTGCCAACAATTTTTGGAGACGGATACAAGTTCCATGATCATCAAATATATTATATTAGTTGAAAAATACAATGATGCTAGAGGAACTCAGCATGGAACTCCGCTGAGTTCCTCCAGTATCGTAGTGTTTTTCATCTAGATATTCCAGCATCTGCAGTCCTTTTTTTTCCTATATTATTAGTGTAGTCTCACTATATTAGTGTGCAAACATTGAACACAAAGACATTCAAAGAATCAAACAGACTGTTTCATATAATTGTTACCGTGTGATATGCTGCAATTGTTCAAAGACTAAACAGAAGCATTGATCAACATGTCTATGTAAGCAAGAGCTGCTTTTTATCACTGCGCCAAATTAACAAGTAGGTCAAATGCTTTCTTTGTATCCAAATCTGTTAAAATAGAATGTTACAGCATACAAAGAAACCTTACAAGAGTGGTCTCTGGGGACTAATATATTTTTTAAAAATCATGAAAGAATATCAGAACTAGCTTTTTGTCTCTGTTACATCTTTATGGGCACTCACATCAATGTGCAGCTGTTGCAATCTGTCCCTGTTCTTCAAGAAATACATTCACTCCCTTGACAATCACTACCAGCCACACAAATAGCATAAAAACTTCATTCAAGTATCACAAACATCACATACTACAATCAGATTACAGAATGTTGCTAGACTTTATGTAATCACTAAGACAAAATGTACCTGCAAGAAAACAAAATGTTTCATTTGAAAAATTAAAAGTAGATTCTTATGATTTTATCAGGTCCCAGAGCCTTTACTGTAGTTAATACTCTCAGCCATTACTTCTGATCACTTAGAATGAACTAGATTGGTTGAATGCTTGCTCGACTGAAGGGAGAGGTCAGAAGGAGGTCAAAATGAATTTACTTGGCACTTCTGCCTGAAGTTGGTTGCCATTCAAATGCTGAGTTCTGCAATAATGGATGTCCTTGGAGTCCCTTTGACCCATTAGCTGTTTAATCATCCATCACCATTTACACCTTGACGTATGCATGCTTGGATCTGATTCACTGGTTGGGGAATTGTTAACTGTCTATAACATGCTGACTTCACTATTTAGCATGCATGTAAACCCATGATTTGTCTTCACCAGTTTGCTCCTCATTCTGAGATACAGCTCTTGCTGTTCCAAGCATGATCTTCTATACTCCTTACTGGACCTCTGCTTGATGGTAATTGAAGAGTAAGGGATATGCCAGCCACCAAGTTACTGATGAGATTAAATAAAACTCAAGTGCTTGCCTCACTGATGACTAATTTTGGGCTTTAAGATCTATGTTGAATTCATTGCATCGAGTACAATGGTACTATACTGGACCAGTGCAAATGCCGCAGGTAAATGAGTGAAGACTAACTCAATTAAGTTTATACATCATGTCAGTTCCCTTTCCACAAAGATTAGCTGTTTGACCCTAAAGGGTCGAGCCACCTCACTCAGTGGAAGTACTATCAAGCTACTCTTGATGACGGACACTGAAATACCACACACACGCTGGGTCCTTCCTACTCTTAGTACTTCCAAGTAGCATTCAACATGGAAGAGTGCTAATTCATCAGCTGAAGGAGGGTAATAATGTGGTAATTAGGAGGTAATCCTTTCCTATGTTTAACCTAATGCTATAGGACATCATGAGGTTCAAAGTCAATGAGGACTCACAATGCCACTTCCTTCTGACTGTATACCACTGCAACATACAAATTTGTGATGTGATGCTGCAAGAAAATGGTATGATGATGTTTGTATAGCTTCGCAGGTTATTCTCAGACTTGTCCACGTTTCAATTCTTAATTTAGCCAGATGATTTTGCTGAAGACTTTGCAATGTCAACAAGAGATGTAGCAAAGTTTCAGCAACGACTGGACTGCAAAGCCCAAGGTTTCTGTACAGTTCTTAATTTGTTTGATATTGGGAGAAATTTTGTAAGTAATTAAAATATATAAAAATGCAATAAAAACATACAAATCAATTAAAGCTAGTGTTAGAGGAAATTAAAAATACAACACTCGCCTTCCCAATTCTCTGGGTCACAATACCCCACTGAAAGGCTGGGGTCTCCAAATCTACACCAGGTCTGTCTTGACCAGTGTAGGCTCAGCGAGGTGGATTACCTAGCACAATGCAGAAGAGTCCACACTATTGTTAATTTTTCCCAGTTTCAACCACTCCTGGAAATCTCATTCTCAAATGATGTGAAGTGGCAGTTGTCTCTCTGCAGTGCTCAGATTTACTCTCCCTCTCCAGGAGGGAATAGTTGAGGAACTCAAAATCAAAACCTAAATTCAAATTTTTCAGCCAATAAAATCTGTATTCCTGTTCACTGTAATTCTGCATTCTTATTCATCAATATTCAGATTCCTGGATAAATTGGAATACCAAATGCAATAATAGGCATTACATTCTAACAAGACAATTTGCAGATTATGAACAATTACTAGTTTCAATTTGTTTTAGCGTTTTCCATGGTTAACAACAAAGGTTCCCAACAACAAAGATAATGACCAAATGGTCAATTTTTGGGACAAAGATTTATCAGGTTCATGATAGATAATTCCCCATCTCTTTAAAATAGTTCCTTAGGATCCTTTACCTCTATGTAAAATGCACGTTGCCCATTTTTAACGTCAAAACTCAAGGATGGCACCTCTGGCAATAATGCAGCTCCTTAGTGCTACGTTGGTGCCAGCTGAGATTTTTTAAGGTCATGTCTCTGGTTACTCTGAAGGCACCTCAGTGTTACAATAGAGTTGCAGTCTAGATTTTTATGCTCAGGTACCCGGAGTGGAACTTGACTCCAGGACCTTCTGAGTCAGAGGCAAGTGTGTTCTAGTAACTGAGCTGCAGCTGGCACTGTCAAAGGTTAACTGTACAATGACACGTTATTAAAAGTTTTATTTTGTAAAACATGCAAGTGCCGCTAATTCAGGGATCTAAATTAACTTGTACTATTAAACTGTTCTATCATTTATTTTTGTTAATAGTAAGAGCCAGGAATAGTTACTTCAAAATATTTCAGTTGATTTACATAAATACCTTTTGAAGCCATGTCTTGAAGTAAAAGGAGAAACTATAAATAGTCTTGAGCACAAAAATAAATTCTGCCTTTTCAAAAGAATGCACAGTAGCAACAGAGTCACCAATGAACTCCAGTACCAAGAGAGTGGTATGGTTTCAGTGAAAACTCAAGTACTAATTTATACTACGACAGGTTGACTTTTAACAGAATGTGATATTACAGATTGATCACATCAGAACACACTCCTTTCAGTTGCCACTTCAGTCGGTTACAGAAGGAACAATGTGCTTGCTGTCTGGATGTTGTATTTCAAGCAAATCTGAGGACTTAGTTCTCCTCTGAAGAATGCAAATGAACTCATGGCACAATATAAAGAGCAATGCCCTGACCAATACTTACCTCTTAATCAAATTTATTTTTAGAAAGTTGTGGTTTCTTGCTATATGAAAGCCATCTAAACACTACTGCTCACTATAACAGAATCTAGCCTGTCTGCAAGATCTTAAAAGGAATAATCGACCATTGGGGAATATACTTTCAATCCATTACCTGATTGAAAAACATTTCATACCAGCACTCTTTGCTTGTTGTCACCAAGCCATTTGATGAGCATGAACTTGCTTTACCCAAATTTACTCCCACTTAAACCTCCAATGAGACACAAAGTTCACATATATATGTACTGCATGACCTTAATTAACTCAGCTATTTCATCATTAATAAATGCCCACTGTCTCACCATCTCGAGTTTTTAATCCCTGTAAACAGCATCTATTAACTTCCTAACCATCAATGTTCAACTGACTCCCCTCTGATTTATCCCTTTTCCCGACTGCAATATAAAATTAGCAGATGTATAGTCCCTCAACACATGCCCCACATCTCATGATGAATGGATGGTTGTGGTCAACCTCCCTGCAATTTCTATTGCTGCTCATTTCAGCAACCTGGGATGCATTTCAAATGATTGGTCCAGATAACTTACCTACTTTTTAATTGTGCGCACTCTATCCATGGCTTCCCTCTTTAGTGTAACAGTCACACCATCTGCTTCCTTTGCAGACATAGATGCAAAGTACACATTTAATAATTTAGCCACATCCTGTCTCTGCATGAAGATTTTCATTTGAGTTAATAAATCAGGCCGACTTTTTCCCTAAATATCAAGTCTAAGCTGTGGTTTGTGCTAGAGATCACTTTAATGTTGCCTCAATCTTTTTACTTAAACCTTCTTTGAATACAAAATTATCTTTTTCAGTCCCTCTTCCATAATCTTCCTGATTACTAATTGATTCTTCTGATATTTTACCATTACTGCTTCCTTCCTCATTGGACTTTCAACGCATAGACCGTACAGTACGCAATATCCTTTCCTTACCCTTTTCCACAGTTGACATCATTTCTCCTATATGAAAGATAACAATCTTGTTATTAATCTTCAAAATTTGCAGATAAAGTGGTTATCTTTAGAGTCCAATGTACTTAAAAAAAAATCACTATTGTAACAGTTAATTCTTTGTTCTTCAACCCAAGCCACTTGGATTATATCCTTGAACAACTAGTATATCCTTCCTAATATACTGGCTTTATATGAGCCCTACTCTAATATAGCAGCCATCTCAAGCCAACGTTGCAGTTTGTGCTTTGTAGATGCAGCACCTTTTACACAGATTGATCTGTGATGGACCAAAATCATATGATCCTGATAGATTTCTTCAAATATTTCAAATATGCAACCGTTGCTAATTACTTTACCTCTCTTATACTGCATGCAGGTATTCATTCTGGGAGTCAGCAACTTGCCTATTTCATTGAAGCAGTTTAAAATATAATTATCATATTATTTGACACATCTCGATCTCAAGCTGAGCCACATTTGCCAGAACAGAGATCAGGATATGAATATCTGTTTAAATGTTCCCATCCTTTAGCCAGGTGTCAGGAAGCCAACTGAAGTATAATGAAGTCCATCACATTCAGTACCACATTAGTGCTTTGACTTACTGAACAAAAGTTTTCCATTAACATGGCCACCCGAAATGCCCAGAGGGCAGGCACGGTAGTGTAGCAGTTAGCGTAATGCTATTACAGCGCCAGCGACCTGGGTTCAATTCTGGCCACTGTCTGTAATAGCACCGTGGTATATTTTGCATCCACCTAAATTGACACCTCATTGGCTCTCAGACAATGCCAGGCATCTGTTAATAAATGGAAATTCCACAACTACAAAATATTCATTAATATTTTTCAGGTAACCCACTCCCCATGTTCCTTTTCCACTCTGAATGGTCTGCCTAAGTTCTCTCTTCCTTTGTTCACCTTTCCCATTTCCATCTAGCCATCATCCACAAACCTATCCACCTGGGTTTCTTCTCTCCTGGCCTACCCTCCCTATCACCTGACTCATGTGGTTCCATATGCCCATCAGCCCCTCCCTTGTTTAGTTCCATATCACCTTCCAGCCTGTCTCTCTAGCTTCCCCTCCCATCCCCAACCTAGCTCCATCTGTCCATCATTTTTGTTCTCTCTTATGTTTCCACCCATCCCCCACTGTCTCTTAACTCCACCCCCCCACCTAGTTCCATCTGCCCATCATCCCCCACCTCATTGGTGCAACCTATCACCTACCAGCCCTTCTCACCATTCCCTTTCACCCCTTTATATCTTCTTCCTCAGATCCCTTTTAAACATCTTGCCCCACTCTTCCCTCCCACACTCAGTCTTAATGCAGGGTCACAACTCGGAACGTCAACTATCCCTTTGCCTACACAGATGCCATGACCTGCTGAGCTCGTCCAGCAGTTTTGTGTTGCTCCAGATTCCAGTATCTGCAGTCTCATGTCTTCACCTAACCACCTCGTATTACCAAATTGAGACATCATTTGGCTCCGTTTCTATCCAGAATTTTGCCTTATTATTTTCCTACACTATGAATATGTATGCACCATTCCACAGCTTTTATTTAAACAATTACTACTACTGTACACAGAAATAGCATTGACACAAATGGTCTCAAAATTAACATGTAAATAATTAGATAGAATTTGTAGCTTCATCCTGACTGAATGTTTTCATGGGCAAGCTTTTGAAACTACTTCTCCTGATAATTATTCTGAAATTTATTACGACAGGCGTGTCAGTCTATATTCTAGTGAGCATTTCCATTTCTCAAACCAGATGTGTAATGTTGCTTCACTTGAAATAAATATAGAAGACGTCAACATCATAAAAATGAACACTTGAATCTCTCACTTGAATCAAATTAGAGCTGCTAATAAGGTAGAATTGCCGTTCGAAATTTGAGAAAGGATATGAATTAGAAGAAGAAGAATACATATTGTATTTATCAGTATAATTTTGTCAATTTTTATTTTAGATGTAGCATAAGCAAAACATTTTAAAACAAAATAAGAAACAAAAGGAGGAAACCAATTGGCCTCTGCAATAAGATCATTAAATTTAATTTACAGCGTGGTAACAGGCCCTTCCGGCCCAACGAGTCCACGCCGCCCATTTTAAACCCCCATATTAATCTACCCGTACATCTTTAGAATGTGAGAGGAAACCGGAGCACCCGGAGGAAACCCACGCAGACACGGGAGGACGTATAAACTCCTTACAGACAGCGACGGGAATCGAACCCCGATCGCTGGCGCTGTAGTAGCGTCGCGCTAACTGCTACGCTACCGTGCCGCCTAATTTTGATCCAATCTTGGCCGCAATGCCACTTTCCATTTCTCACCCATGACCCTCAACTCCCTTATAATTCAAATATTGTCAATCTAAGCCTTGAATATAGTCAATGACTCTGCCTCCACAACTCTCTGGGACAGGGAATGCCAAAGATTCATGACTTTCCAAGAGAAGAATGCCTCTTCAGCTCCGTCTAAAATGGCTACCCTTTATTATGTAAAACCCTAGTTCTACACAATCCAACTAGAGGGAAATATCATCTCAGCATCCTCACTCTCAACCGCACAGAATGTTATGTTAAAATATCACTTAATTTTCTAAACTTCCACAAATATGCTAGCTTGACCTTTCTTCATACATCAAACCTTTTACCCAAGGAAGAAAATCTAGTGAACCTCATGTGTCTACACAGTTGACAATACAAGTATATCCATCTTTAAATAGTGAGACCAAAACTAAACTCCAGGTGCAGTCTATTGTAAAATTAAGCCAGTGTGTGCCTCCGTATGTGTTATAATGTTACATTTCACAGCATTTTTTTAAAAAACATATTCATTCATAGGACCTCAATGGCAATGGTAGAATTATCATCCATTCTCAAGTGCCCCAAATTGAGGAAGTTTAGAGCCGGTCAATCACTTCAGCTCATTAGACCAGATAAGAATGTCAAACCTATCTTGAGCAACATTAGTAAACCCAGTAGGTTCTTAAAACAATCAATAGTCTCAAAGAGGTTTTTTTTAAAAATAGAGTTTAGAATTTCTTGAACCTAATAAACAGCTGCCATGACAAGAATCGAAGTTCTGTTTCTCACTCAACAGTCCAGAACTCTGATTCCTAGTCAGTAATTTAATCACATTACTCTGCACCGAGTAAAATATAAACCTGAAGATCCAAACCCAACTTGATTTAACATCAAAATTGCACTGTGGAAAAGGGAAAGAGACAATAGTTAAAAAGAATCGTTCATAATCCCAGATTGCTTAGACTAGTCAATGAATTACTTTATCTTTTAAAAGTGCAGTTTGTTATCTAGTAGCAAAATTCCCAGGCAACTTCCAAGAAACAGCAAGACATACAGCTATTCAAGTGATGTAGTTAAAGTCAACCCCAACTGAAGAACTCTCTACTCTTCCTCAGAAAATCGGTTTATACCAAGCTAAATAGGAAGAAAGAACTTCAGCTTAATTTCTCATCAAAAGATAACCACACAAACAAAATGTCAGACTAGGGTTAAATGCCAAGATTCTGAATGAGACAAAGTTACGTGCAATACTCCTCATTCAGAAGTTACCTGCAAGTTAAACTAAGGTTATAAAAGTAGAATAAGAGCCTCAACTTAACTGAGCAAAAGTTAAAGATCATTTCGCCATTCACCTCCAAACTGAATTGAAAGCAGTACAAGATTCCTTGAAGTCCACTGTCTCACAATACTTTGATACAAGTTTTAAATTTCATCCAGACACAAATAATAAGAATTCGGTACTGCAAGTCCAACAGGTGGAAGAAAACTTGGTTAAAATGGTGACCCAAATGAGCCATTAAAACCAAGTTGAAATAACCTCAGTTCTAGGTTAAGAGACACATCACTGGTATGTTAAATAATGTGACCCAAAGAGATACAGTATATGATACACTAAGTCAAACATTATAAAACACAATACACCAAATACATCAAGATATCTACTAACCATAGTGCAATGTAATTGACTCCATGTAATAATAGAGTAAGACAAATGATATCTTAGAACAAGTTAATGGATAATATTTCAATCAAGGAGTTCAAATGGCACTGTGAGTAGTGAAGTACATTTGATGATTGAATCGTAAACTTTAACTCATTCTCTATCATTTGGTATTTACAGTGTTTATTATATCCTATAATGCTCATCAAATGAACCACTAATCATGTCAGCTGAAAAGCATGTTAACTTCACTATTTTGGAAAGCTACACTCTTCTAATGAAAATAATTCAAAGTAATTGAATTCAGTGTACCATTCTCAATAGAACTATTAGAGGTTATGTAGAAGGGGCAAGTCAACAAAAGAATTTGAACACAAGGAAATGATGTAAATAAAAAACATTGAGATGCTGACTGATTAATACAAAACTTAAGCATGCAGAGCTGATGAGTGTATATGACCTTGTCAAGGTCAGAAATGCTTTGAATAAGCCTAGGCACATGGAAGAGATGGACCAGAAGAGCACTGGAACATATAAGCAGCATGACAGCACAACAGTGATAGTAGAGTCAGAGATGGCAAGGAGAAATACTTGGGAGTTTTTTTAAATATTCACTTTGAGATCTGGGTGTCACTGGCAAATCATTTATTTACTATTTAATTGGCCTTAAGATGGTGGTGAGCCACCTTCTTGAACAGTTGCAATCCTTCCAGTGAAGGTACTCCTGCAACACTGTTGGCATGGGCATTCCAGGTTTGATATCCAAGGATAACGAAGAAACGGCAATATTTCCAACTCAAGATGCTGTGACTTTAATAGCAACCTGCCAGTGGACATGCCTTAATAACTACCAACCAGTGGTTCTGACGTCCACCATCATGAAGTGTTTCGAGAAGCTGGTCATGGCATGCATTAACTCCAGCCTCCCAGACAACCTCGACTCACTGCAATTTGCCTACCGAAGAAACAGGTCTACAATGAACGCCATCTCCCTGGCCCTACGCTCATCTCTGGAGCATCTGGACAGTAAAGACACCTATGTTAAATTATTGTTTATTGACTACAGCTCAGCCTTCAATACTATAATTACAAGTGAACTCATAACTAAACTCCGAGACCTGGGACTCCGCATCTTCCTATGCAACTGGATCCTTGACTTTCTGACCAAAAGACCACAATTAGTGAAGATACACAGCAACACCTCTTGCACGATTATTCTCAACACTGGTGCCCCACAAGGCTGCACCCTCAGCCTTCTGCTCTGCTCCCTATATACTCATGACTGCGTCACCAGATTCTGCTCTAACTCCATTTACAAGTTTGCAGATGATATCCCCATAGTAGGCCATATTTCAAATAACCATGAGTCAGAATACAGGAAGGAGAGAGAGAGCTTAGTGGACTGGTGTCATGACAACAACCTTTCTCTCAATGTCAGCAAAACAAAAGAGCTGGTCATTGACTTCAGGAAAGGAGAGGTGTATATGCACCTCTCTACATTAATGGTGCTGAGGTCGAGAGGGTTGAGAGCTTCAAGTTCCTTGGAGTGAACATCACCAATAGCCTGTCCTGGTCCAACCACGTAGATGCCACGGCCAAGAAAGCTCACTAGCGGCTCTACTTCCTCAGGAGGTTAAAGAAATTTGGCATGTCCCCTTTGACACTCACCAACTTTTATCAATGCACCACAGAAAGCAACCTATCTGGATGCATCACGGCTTGGTATGGCAACTGCTCTGCTTGGGACCGCAAGAAGTTAGAGAATTATGGACACAGCCCAGCACATCACAGAAACCAGCCTCCCCTCCATGGACTCTGTCCATACTTCTCGCTGCCTTGGTGAAGCAGCCAGCATAATCAAAGACCCCACCCACCCGGGTCATTCTCTTTTCTCTCCTCTCCCATCAGACAGAAGATACAGGAGCCTGAGGGCACATACCACCAGGCTCAAGGACAGCTTCTACCCCACTGTGATAAGACTATTGAAGTTCCCTTATATGATAAGATGGACTCTTGACCTCACAATCTACCTTGTTATGACCTTGCACCCTACTGTCTACTTGTAATGCACTTCCCTGTAGCTATGACACTTTACTCTGTATTCTGTTATTGTTTTTACCCTGCACTACCTCAATGCACTGTGTAATGAATTGATCTGTACAAACAGTATGCAAGACAAGTTTTTCCACTGTACCTCAGTAGAAGTGACAATAATGAACCAAAACCAATACTTACTGCCCTTATTTTATGATTATTAGAAGTTTGGGAGGTGCTGTAGAGTAACTTAAGTAACTGAATTGTATTTTGTAGATGGTACACACTACAGCCACTGTGGGCTGGTAGCGGTAGGAATAAATGTTAAGGGTGGCTGATGGGTTGCCAACCAATTGGACAGCTTTGTCTAGATGGACTGAGCTTCTTGACTTGTTCGTGCTGCATTCATTCAGAGAAGTAGAGCTTACTCCATCATGCTCCTGACTTGTGTCTTGTTAATGGTAGAAAGGCTTTAGTGTCAGGTGCTGAATCATTGACTGCAGGATACCTGATCTTGTAGCCAGTGGTTATTTGGCCTGTCCAACTGAGTTTCAGATTTATGGTGACCTCCTCAATGTTGATGACAGGCGATTCAGCAGAAGATTGTAAAAATGCCTATTTGATGTCAATGTTCAAAAAGGGAGTGGAGCAAAAAGGTAACTACAAGTTTTTTAACCTAACATCTATTGTTGAAAAAAAATGTTGGAATCAGTAAATCTACTGCATTTGAATTTCCAGAAAGCATTCAACAAGATGCCTCACAAAAGATTAAGGCATAAAATAAAAACCCATGGTGGTGTTGGAGGTAATATATTGGCGTGGATAGAGGATTGGTTAACAGACAAGAGACGGGTATGGATTAGGCAATCAGCTTCAGGTTGGAAACCTGTAACCAATAAGGTACCACAAGGATCAGTGTTGGGATTGCAGCTGTTTGCAACATATGTTAACTTGGAAGTGAATGTACAGCAGCCAAACTAGAAGATGATACAAAAGTAGGTGGGAAGGCAATTTGCAAGGGGGGTAAAACCATATCGATAGGTTAGTGGGCAAAAAGCTGGCAAACAAAGCATAATGTGGAAAATTGTTAAGTTGTTCATTCTGGAATGAAGAACAGGATTATTTAAATGGAGAAAAACTACAGAAAGCTACAGCACAAAAGGATTTGGGGATCCTGCAGATAAAACATAGGAAGTTAACACGAATTCTGAAGGTAATAGGGAAAGCCAATGAAACATTAGCCTTTATTTCAAGGGGGTTAGAGTATGAAAATAGGGAAGTCTTACTGCAAATGTACAAGGCATTAGTCAGACTACATCTAAATCTCTCTATCTAAGATTATTTTATTGTTAGTAGTTCAGCAAAAGGTTCACTTGGATGATCCCAGGTACAGAGGGATTGTCCTGCAAGGAAAGATTAAACAGATTGGGACTCTACTCACTGAAGTTTAGAAGAAAGCAAGGTGCTTATAAAATATATGATACACAAGGAACTAAGACTAAATGCTGGGATGACATTTCCTTTCACAGGAGTGTAGAACGAGAAGCCATGATCTGCAGCATGCACCTTTCAGTGTCCCAATGTAGACACTCCAGGAGCTCAATGCTTTCCCACATGCTCTTCCTCCATTTTGAGCAGTCAAGAACCACATATTCTAACGAAATGGTGAGGGTGATGCACTTTTTTACCCCCCCTCCAAAAGGTGATTTTGAGAATACCCTTGAAGCATCTTCTCTGTCCTCAAGGAAATGCCGTGCTGTGGGGAGAACTCAGAGTAGAGTGCTTGCTTGGCATGTCTTTTGTCCAGCTAGGAGACAATGTGCTCCAACCATTGAAGGAGGTAAAGTGTGATCAGATCCTGAATGTAGGGGATATTGGCCCGAGGGAGGGTACTGACACTGTTTTGCCTACATTGTTAATGGATTTGAAAAATTATCCTACTCAGCTGAACGCTAACCTAGAGAAAACCAACTGCTGGAAGTCTGCCCCATAGATTGCAACATTTGAGCATCATTTTTGAAAGCACCATTGTATTGTACAACTAAACACAAATACAATACTGTCTTGAATCCCAAAACAATACATCACATTTTCCCCAGGCATTATTTCTAAATATTCTTATTGTTACTTCAACATAACAATTATGTTCGTTACACAAAAAGACCTTTGTTTTCTTTGTTACAAAG